>NC_079213.1:53972325-54277443 GCF_029633865.1 Lampris incognitus | reverse complement strand
ATGTCCTGATCTGACAGGGTGGTTATTCCACATGTATATCGTGTGAAGGTTTATATGTCCTGATCTGACAGGATGGTTATTACACATGTAAGTCATGTGAAGGCTTGTATGTCCTGATCTGACAGGGTGGTTATTACACATGTAAGTCGTGTGAAGGTTTATATGTCCTGATCTGACAAGATGGTTATTACAAATGCAAGTCATGTGAAGGTTTATATGTCCTGATCTGACAGGATGGTTATTACAAATGTAAGTCATGTGAAGGTTTATATGTCCTGATCTGACAGGATGGTTATTACATTGTAAGTCGTGTGAAGGTTTATATGTCCTGATCTGAAGGGATGGTTATTACAAATGTAGTAATTTGAAGTTTTATATGTCCTGATCTGACAGGGTGGTTATTCCACATGTATGTCGTGTGAAGGTTTACATGTCCTGATCTGACAGGATGGTTTTTACAAATGTAAGTCATGTGAAGGTTTATATGTCCTGATCTGAAAGGGTGGTTATTCCACATGTATATTTTGTGAAGGTTTATATGTCCTGATCTGACAGGATGGTTATTACACATGTAAGTCATGTGAAGGTTTGTATGTCCTGATCTGACAGGATGGTTATTACACATGTTTGTGTGAAGGTTTATATGTCCTGATCTGACAAGATGGTTATTACAAATGCAAGTCATGTGAAGGTTTATATGTCCTGATCTGACAGGATGGTTATTACAAATGTAAGTCATGTGAAGGTTTAAATGTCCTGATCTGACAGGATGGTTATTACATTGTAAGTCGTGTGAAGGTTTATATGTCCTGATCTGAATGGATGGTTATCACAAATGTAGGAATTTGAAGTTTTATATGTCCTGATCTAACAGGATGGTTATTACAAATGTTAGTCATGTGAAGGTTTATATGTCCTGATCTGACAGGATGGTTATTGCAAATGTAGTAATGTGAAGGTTTATATGTCCTGATCTGACAGGATGGTTATTACAAATGTTAGTCATGTGAAGGTTTATATGTCCTGATCTGACAGGATGGTTATTGCAAATGTGAGTCATGTGAAGGTTTATATGTCCTGATCTGACAGGATGGTTATTACAAATGTAGTAATGTGAAGGTTTATATGTCCTGATCTGACAGGATGGTTATTACAAATGTTAGTCATGTGAAGGTTTATATGTCCTCATCTGACAGGATGGTTATTGCAAATGTAGTAATGTGAAGGTTTATATGTCCCGATCTGAAAGGATGGTTATTACAAATGTAAGTCATGTGAAGGTTTATGTGTGCTGATGTGACAGGATGGTTATTACACATGTTAGTCGTGTGAAGGTTTATATGTCCCGATCTGACAGGATGGTTATTACACATGTAAGTCATGTGAAGGTTTATATGTCCTGATCTGAGAGGATGATTATTACAAATGTGAGTCATGTGATGGTTTATATGTCCTGATCTGACAGGATGGTTATTACACATGTAAGTCGTGTGAAGGTTTATATGTCCTGATCTGACAGGATGGTCGTTACACATGTAAGTCATGTGAAGGTTTATATGTCCTGATCTGACAGGATGGTTTTTACAAATGTAAGTCATGTGAAGGTTTATATATCCTGGTCTGACAGGATGGTTATTACAAATGCAAGTCATGTGAAGGTTTATATGTCCTGATTTGACAGGGTGGTTATTCCACATGTATATCGTGTGAAGGTTTATATGTCCTGATCTGACAGGATGGTTATTACACATGTAAGTCATGTGAAGGTTTGTATGTCCTGATCTCACAGGATGGTTATTACACATGTAAGTCATGTGAAGGTTTATATGTCCTGATCTGACAAGATGGTTATTACAAATGCAAGTCATGTGAAGGTTTATATGTCCTGATCTGACAGGATGGTTATTACAAATGTAAGTCATGTGAAGGTTTATATGTCCTGATCTGACAGGATGGTTATTACAAATGTAGTAATGTGAAGGTTTATATGTCCTGATTTGACAGGGTGGTTATTCCACATGTATATCGTGTGAAGGTTTATATGTCCTGATCTGACAGGATGGTTATTACACATGTAAGTCATGTGAAGGTTTGTATGTCCTGATCTCACAGGATGGTTATTACACATGTAAGTCATGTGAAGGTTTATATGTCCTGATCTGACAAGATGGTTATTACAAATGCAAGTCATGTGAAGGTTTATATGTCCTGATCTGACAGGATGGTTATTACAAATGTAAGTCATGTGAAGGTTTATATGTCCCGATCTGAAAGGATGGTTATTACAAATGTAAGTTATGTGAAGGTTTATGTGTGCTGATGTGACAGGATGGTTATTACACATGTAAGTCGTGTGAAGGTTTATATGTCCCGATCTGACAGGATGGTTATTACACATGTAAGTCATGTGAAGGTTTATATGTCCTGATCTGACAGGATGGTTATTACAAATGTAAGTCATGTGAAGGTTTATATGTCCTGATCTGACAGGATGGTTATTACACATGTAAGTCGTGTGAAGGTTTATATGTCCCGATCTGACAGGATGGTTATTACACAAGTAAGTCATGTGAAGGTTTATATGTCCTGATCTGACAGGATGGTTGTTACACATGTAAGTCATGTGAAGGTTTATATGTCCTGATCTGACAGGATTGTTATTACACATGTAAGTCATGTGAAGGTTTGTATGTCCTGATCTGACAGGATGGTTATTACACATGTAAGTCGTGTGAAGGTTTATATGTCCTGATCTGACAAGATGGTTATTACAAATGCAAGTCATGTGAAGGTTTATATGTCCTGATCTGACAGGATGGTTATTACATTGTAAGTCGTGTGAAGGTTTATATGTCCTGATCTGAAGGGATGGTTATTACAAATGTAGTAATTTGAAGTTTTATATGTCCTGATCTGACAGGGTGGTTATTCCACATGTATGTCGTGTGAAGGTTTACATGTCCTGATCTGACAGGATGGTTTTTACAAATGTAAGTCATGTGAAGGTTTATATGTCCTGATCTGAAAGGGTGGTTATTCCACATGTATATTTTGTGAAGGTTTATATGTCCTGATCTGACAGGATGGTTATTACACATGTAAGTCATGTGAAGGTTTGTATGTCCTGATCTGACAGGATGGTTATTACACATGTAAGTCGTGTGAAGGTTTATTTGTCCTGATCTGACAAGATGGTTATTACAAATGCAAGTCATGTGAAGGTTTATATGTCCTGATCTGACAGGATGGTTATTACAAATGTAAGTCATGTGAAGGTTTAAATGTCCTGATCTGACAGAATGGTTATTACATTGTAAGTCGTGTGAAGGTTTATATGTCCTGATCTGAATGGATGGTTATCACAAATGTAGGAATTTGAAGTTTTATATGTCCTGATCTAACAGGATGGTTATTACAAATGTTAGTCATGTGAAGGTTTATATGTCCTGATCTGACAGGATGGTTATTGCAAATGTAGTAATGTGAAGGTTTATATGTCCTGATCTGACAGGATGGTTATTACAAATGTTAGTCATGTGAAGGTTTATATGTCCTGATCTGACAGGATGGTTATTGCAAATGTAAGTCATGTGAAGGTTTATATGTCCTGATCTGACAGGATGGTTATTACAAATGTAGTAATGTGAAGGTTTATATGTCCTGATCTGACAGGATGGTTATTACAAATGTTAGTCATGTGAAGGTTTATATGTCCTCATCTGACAGGATGGTTATTGCAAATGTAGTAATGTGAAGGTTTATATGTCCCGATCTGAAAGGATGGTTATTACAAATGTAAGTCATGTGAAGGTTTATGTGTGCTGATGTGACAGGATGGTTATTACACATGTTAGTCGTGTGAAGGTTTATATGTCCCGATCTGACAGGATGGTTATTACACATGTAAGTCATGTGAAGGTTTATATGTCCTGATCAGAGAGGATGATTATTACAAATGTAAGTCATGTGAAGGTTTATATGTCCTGATCTGACAGGATGGTTATTACACATGTAAGTCGTGTGAAGGTTTATATGTCCTGATCTGACAGGATGGTCGTTACACATGTAAGTCATGTGAAGGTTTATATGTCCTGATCTGACAGGATGGTTTTTACAAATGTAAGTCATGTGAAGGTTTATATGTCCTGATCTGACAGGATGGTTATTACATTGTAAGTCGTGTGAAGGTTTATATGTCCTGATCTGAAAGGATGGTTATTACAAATGTAAGTCATTTGAAGGTTTCTATGTCCTGATCTGACAGGATGGTTGTTACACATGTAAGTCATGTGAAGGTTTATATGTCCTGATCTGACAGGGTGGTTATTACAAATGTTAGTCATGTGAAGGTTTATATGTCCTGATCTGACAGGATGGTTATTGCAAATGTAGTAATGTGAAGGTTTATATGTCCTGATCTGACAGGATGGTTATTACAAATGTTAGTCATGTGAAGGTTTATATGTCCTGATCTGACAGGATGGTTATTGCAAATGTGAGTCATGTGAAGGTTTATATGTCCTGATCTGACAGGATGGTTATTACAAATGTAGTAATGTGAAGGTTTATATGTCCTGATCTGACAGGATGGTTATTACAAATGTTAGTCATGTGAAGGTTTATATGTCCTCATCTGACAGGATGGTTATTGCAAATGTAGTAATGTGAAGGTTTATATGTCCCGATCTGAAAGGATGGTTATTACAAATGTAAGTCATGTGAAGGTTTATGTGTGCTGATGTGACAGGATGGTTATTACACATGTTAGTCGTGTGAAGGTTTATATGTCCCGATCTGACAGGATGGTTATTACACATGTAAGTCATGTGAAGGTTTATATGTCCTGATCTGAGAGGATGATTATTACAAATGTGAGTCATGTGATGGTTTATATGTCCTGATCTGACAGGATGGTTATTACACATGTAAGTCGTGTGAAGGTTTATATGTCCTGATCTGACAGGATGGTCGTTACACATGTAAGTCATGTGAAGGTTTATATGTCCTGATCTGACAGGATGGTTTTTACAAATGTAAGTCATGTGAAGGTTTATATATCCTGGTCTGACAGGATGGTTATTACAAATGCAAGTCATGTGAAGGTTTATATGTCCTGATTTGACAGGGTGGTTATTCCACATGTATATCGTGTGAGGTTTATATGTCCTGATCTGACAGGATGGTTATTACACATGTAAGTCATGTGAAGGTTTGTATGTCCTGATCTCACAGGATGGTTATTACACATGTAAGTCATGTGAAGGTTTATATGTCCTGATCTGACAAGATGGTTATTACAAATGCAAGTCATGTGAAGGTTTATATGTCCTGATCTGACAGGATGGTTATTACAAATGTAAGTCATGTGAAGGTTTATATGTCCTGATCTGACAGGATGGTTATTACAAATGTAGTAATGTGAAGGTTTATATGTCCTGATTTGACAGGGTGGTTATTCCACATGTATATCGTGTGAAGGTTTATATGTCCTGATCTGACAGGATGGTTATTACACATGTAAGTCATGTGAAGGTTTGTATGTCCTGATCTCACAGGATGGTTATTACACATGTAAGTCATGTGAAGGTTTATATGTCCTGATCTGACAAGATGGTTATTACAAATGCAAGTCATGTGAAGGTTTATATGTCCTGATCTGACAGGATGGTTATTACAAATGTAAGTCATGTGAAGGTTTATATGTCCCGATCTGAAAGGATGGTTATTACAAATGTAAGTTATGTGAAGGTTTATGTGTGCTGATGTGACAGGATGGTTATTACACATGTAAGTCGTGTGAAGGTTTATATGTCCCGATCTGACAGGATGGTTATTACACATGTAAGTCATGTGAAGGTTTATATGTCCTGATCTGACAGGATGGTTATTACAAATGTAAGTCATGTGAAGGTTTATATGTCCTGATCTGACAGGATGGTTATTACACATGTAAGTCGTGTGAAGGTTTATATGTCCCGATCTGACAGGATGGTTATTACACAAGTAAGTCATGTGAAGGTTTATATGTCCTGATCTGACAGGATGGTTGTTACACATGTAAGTCATGTGAAGGTTTATATGTCCTGATCTGACAGGATTGTTATTACACATGTAAGTCATGTGAAGGTTTGTATGTCCTGATCTGACAGGATGGTTATTACACATGTAAGTCGTGTGAAGGTTTATATGTCCTGATCTGACAAGATGGTTATTACAAATGCAAGTCATGTGAAGGTTTATATGTCCTGATCTGACAGGATGGTTATTACATTGTAAGTCGTGTGAAGGTTTATATGTCCTGATCTGAAGGGATGGTTATTACAAATGTAGTAATTTGAAGTTTTATATGTCCTGATCTGACAGGGTGGTTATTCCACATGTATGTCGTGTGAAGGTTTACATGTCCTGATCTGACAGGATGGTTTTTACAAATGTAAGTCATGTGAAGGTTTATATGTCCTGATCTGAAAGGGTGGTTATTCCACATGTATATTTTGTGAAGGTTTATATGTCCTGATCTGACAGGATGGTTATTACACATGTAAGTCATGTGAAGGTTTGTATGTCCTGATCTGACAGGATGGTTATTACACATGTAAGTCGTGTGAAGGTTTATTTGTCCTGATCTGACAAGATGGTTATTACAAATGCAAGTCATGTGAAGGTTTATATGTCCTGATCTGACAGGATGGTTATTACAAATGTAAGTCATGTGAAGGTTTAAATGTCCTGATCTGACAGAATGGTTATTACATTGTAAGTCGTGTGAAGGTTTATATGTCCTGATCTGAATGGATGGTTATCACAAATGTAGGAATTTGAAGTTTTATATGTCCTGATCTAACAGGATGGTTATTACAAATGTTAGTCATGTGAAGGTTTATATGTCCTGATCTGACAGGATGGTTATTGCAAATGTAGTAATGTGAAGGTTTATATGTCCTGATCTGACAGGATGGTTATTACAAATGTTAGTCATGTGAAGGTTTATATGTCCTGATCTGACAGGATGGTTATTGCAAATGTAAGTCATGTGAAGGTTTATATGTCCTGATCTGACAGGATGGTTATTACAAATGTAGTAATGTGAAGGTTTATATGTCCTGATCTGACAGGATGGTTATTACAAATGTTAGTCATGTGAAGGTTTATATGTCCTCATCTGACAGGATGGTTATTGCAAATGTAGTAATGTGAAGGTTTATATGTCCCGATCTGAAAGGATGGTTATTACAAATGTAAGTCATGTGAAGGTTTATGTGTGCTGATGTGACAGGATGGTTATTACACATGTTAGTCGTGTGAAGGTTTATATGTCCCGATCTGACAGGATGGTTATTACACATGTAAGTCATGTGAAGGTTTATATGTCCTGATCAGAGAGGATGATTATTACAAATGTAAGTCATGTGAAGGTTTATATGTCCTGATCTGACAGGATGGTTATTACACATGTAAGTCGTGTGAAGGTTTATATGTCCTGATCTGACAGGATGGTCGTTACACATGTAAGTCATGTGAAGGTTTATATGTCCTGATCTGACAGGATGGTTTTTACAAATGTAAGTCATGTGAAGGTTTATATGTCCTGATCTGACAGGATGGTTATTACATTGTAAGTCGTGTGAAGGTTTATATGTCCTGATCTGAATGGATGGTTATTACAAATGTAGTAATTTGAAGTTTTATATGTCCTGATCTGACAGGGTGGTTATTCCACATGTATGTCGTGTGAAGGTTTACATGTCCTGATCTGACAGGATGGTTTTTACAAATGTAAGTCATGTGAAGGTTTATATTTCCTGGTCTGACAGGATGGTTATTACAAATGCAAGTCATGTGAAGGTTTATATGTCCTGATCTGAAAGGGTGGTTATTCCACATGTATATTTTGTGAAGGTTTATATGTCCTGATCTGACAGGATGGTTATTACACATGTAAGTCATGTGAAGGTTTGTATGTCCTGATCTGACAGGATGGTTATTACACATGTAAGTCGTGTGAAGGTTTATATGTCCTGATCTGACAAGATGGTTATTACAAATGCAAGTCATGTGAAGGTTTATATGTCCTGATCTGACAGGATGGTTATTACAAATGTAAGTCATGTGAAGGTTTAAATGTCCTGATCTGACAGGATGGTTATTACATTGTAAGTCGTTTGAAGGTTTATATGTCCTGATCTGAATGGATGGTTATCACAAATGTAGGAATTTGAAGTTTTATATGTCCTGATCTAACAGGATGGTTATTACAAATGTTAGTCATGTGAAGGTTTATATGTCCTGATCTGACAGGATGGTTATTGCAAATGTAGTAATGTGAAGGTTTATATGTCCTGATCTGACAGGATGGTTATTACAAATGTTAGTCATGTGAAGGTTTATATGTCCTGATCTGACAGGATTGTTATTGCAAATGTAAGTCATGTGAAGGTTTATATGTCCTGATCTGACAGGATGGTTATTACAAATGTAGTAATGTGAAGGTTTATATGTCCTGATCTGACAGGATGGTTATTACAAATGTTAGTCATGTGAAGGTTTATATGTCCTCATCTGACAGGATGGTTATTGCAAATGTAGTAATGTGAAGGTTTATATGTCCCGATCTGAAAGGATGGTTATTACAAATGTAAGTCATGTGAAGGTTTATATGTCCTGATCTGACAGGATGGTTATTACACAAGTAAGTCATGTTAAGGTTTATATGTCCTGATCTGACAGGGTGGTTATTACAAATATAGTCATGTGAAGGTTTATATGTCCTGATCTGACAGGATGTTTATTACAAATGTAAGTCATGTGAAGGTTTATATGTCCTGATCTGACAGGATGGTTATTACACATGTAAGTCATGTGAAGGTTTATATGTCCTGATCTGACAGGGTGGTTATTAAAAATATAGTCATGTGAAGGTTTATATGTCCTGATCTGACAGGATGGTTATTACAAATGTAAGTCATGTGAAGGATTATATGTCCCGATCTGAAAGGATGGTTATTACAAATGTAAGTCATTTGAAGGTTTCTATGTCCTGATCTGACAGGATGGTTGTTACACATGTAAGTCATGTGAAGGTTTATATGTCCTGATCTGACAGGGTGGTTATTCCACATGTATGTCGTGTGAAGGTTTACATGTCCTGATCTGACAGGATGGTTTTTACAAATGTAAGTCATGTGAAGGTTTATATTTCCTGGTCTGACAGGATGGTTATTACAAATGCAAGTCATGTGAAGGTTTATATGTCCTGATCTGACAGGGTGGTTATTCCACATGTATATCGTGTGAAGGTTTATATGTCCTGATCTGACAGGATGGTTATTACACATGTAAGTCATGTGAAGGCTTGTATGTCCTGATCTGACAGGGTGGTTATTACACATGTAAGTCGTGTGAAGGTTTATATGTCCTGATCTGACAAGATGGTTATTACAAATGCAAGTCATGTGAAGGTTTATATGTCCTGATCTGACAGGATGGTTATTACAAATGTAAGTCATGTGAAGGTTTATATGTCCTGATCTGACAGGATGGTTTTTACATTGTAAGTCGTGTGAAGGTTTATATGTCCTGATCTGAAGGGATGGTTATTACAAATGTAGTAATTTGAAGTTTTATATGTCCTGATCTGACAGGGTGGTTATTCCACATGTATGTCGTGTGAAGGTTTACATGTCCTGATCTGACAGGATGGTTTTTACAAATGTAAGTCATGTGAAGGTTTATATGTCCTGATCTGAAAGGGTGGTTATTCCACATGTATATTTTGTGAAGGTTTATATGTCCTGATCTGACAGGATGGTTATTACACATGTAAGTCATGTGAAGGTTTGTATGTCCTGATCTGACAGGATGGTTATTACACATGTAAGTCGTGTGAAGGTTTATATGTCCTGATCTGACAAGATGGTTATTACAAATGCAAGTCATGTGAAGGTTTATATGTCCTGATCTGACAGGATGGTTATTACAAATGTAAGTCATGTGAAGGATTATATGTCCCGATCTGAAAGGATGGTTATTACAAATGTAAGTTATGTGAAGGTTTATGTGTGCTGATGTGACAGGATGGTTATTACACATGTAAGTCGTGTGAAGGTTTATATGTCCCGATCTGACAGGATGGTTATTACACATGTAAGTCATGTGAAGGTTTATATGTCCTGATCTGACAGGATGGTTATTACAAATGTAAGTCATGTGAAGGTTTATATGTCCTGATCTGACAGGATGGTTATTACACATGTAAGTCGTGTGAAGGTTTATATGTCCCGATCTGACAGGATGGTTATTACACAAGTAAGTCATGTGAAGGTTTATATGTCCTGATCTGACAGGATGGTTGTTACACATGTAAGTCATGTAAAGGTTTATATGTCCTGATCTGACAGGATTGTTATTACACATGTAAGTCATGTGAAGGTTTATATGTCCTGATCTGACAGGATGGTTATTACACATGTAAGTCGTGTGAAGGTTTATATGTCCTGATCTGACAAGATGGTTATTACAAATGCAAGTCATGTGAAGGTTTATATGTCCTGATCTGACAGGATGGTTATTACATTGTAAGTCGTGTGAAGGTTTATATGTCCTGATCTGAAGGGATGGTTATTACAAATGTAGTAATTTGAAGTTTTATATGTCCTGATCTGACAGGGTGGTTATTCCACATGTATGTCGTGTGAAGGTTTACATGTCCTGATCTGACAGGATGGTTTTTACAAATGTAAGTCATGTGAAGGTTTATATGTCCTGATCTGAAAGGGTGGTTATTCCACATGTATATTTTGTGAAGGTTTATATGTCCTGATCTGACAGGATGGTTATTACACATGTAAGTCATGTGAAGGTTTGTATGTCCTGATCTGACAGGATGGTTATTACACATGTAAGTCGTGTGAAGGTTTATTTGTCCTGATCTGACAAGATGGTTATTACAAATGCAAGTCATGTGAAGGTTTATATGTCCTGATCTGACAGGATGGTTATTACAAATGTAAGTCATGTGAAGGTTTAAATGTCCTGATCTGACAGGATGGTTATTACATTGTAAGTCGTGTGAAGGTTTATATGTCCTGATCTGAATGGATGGTTATCACAAATGTAGGAATTTGAAGTTTTATATGTCCTGATCTAACAGGATGGTTATTACAAATGTTAGTCATGTGAAGGTTTATATGTCCTGATCTGACAGGATGGTTATTGCAAATGTAGTAATGTGAAGGTTTATGTGTGCTGATGTGACAGGATGGTTATTACACATGTTAGTCGTGTGAAGGTTTATATGTCCCGATCTGACAGGATGGTTATTACACATGTTAGTCATGTGAAGGTTTATATGTCCTGATCTGACAGGATGGTTATTACACATGTAAGTCGTGTCAAGGTTTATATGTCCTGATCTGACAGGATGGTCGTTACACATGTAAGTCATGTGAAGGTTTATATGTCCTGATCTGACAGGATGGTTTTTACAAATGTAAGTCATGTGAAGGTTTATATGTCCTGATCTGACAGGATGGTTATTACATTGTAAGTCGTGTGAAGGTTTATATGTCCTGATCTGAATGGATGGTTATTACAAATGTAGTAATTTGAAGTTTTATATGTCCTGATCTGACAGGGTGGTTATTCCACATGTATGTCGTGTGAATGTTTACATGTCCTGATCTGACAGGATGGTTTTTACAAATGTAAGTCATGTGAAGGTTTATATTTCCTGGTCTGACAGGATGGTTATTACAAATGCAAGTCATGTGAAGGTTTATATGTCCTGATCTGAAAGGGTGGTTATTCCACATGTATATTTTGTGAAGGTTTATATGTCCTGATCTGACAGGATGGTTATTACACATGTAAGTCATGTGAAGGTTTGTATGTCCTGATCTGACAGGATGGTTATTACACATGTAAGTCGTGTGAAGGTTTATATGTCCTGATCTGACAAGATGGTTATTACAAATGCAAGTCATGTGAAGGTTTATATGTCCTGATCTGACAGGATGGTTATTACAAATGTAAGTCATGTGAAGGTTTAAATGTCCTGATCTGACAGGATGGTTATTACATTGTAAGTCGTGTGAAGGTTTATATGTCCTGATCTGAATGGATGGTTATCACAAATGTAGGAATTTGAAGTTTTATATGTCCTGATCTAACAGGATGGTTATTACAAATGTTAGTCATGTGAAGGTTTATATGTCCTGATCTGACAGGATGGTTATTGCAAATGTAGTAATGTGAAGGTTTATATGTCCTGATCTGACAGGATGGTTATTACAAATGTTAGTCATGTGAAGGTTTATATGTCCTGATCTGACAGGATGGTTATTACAAATGTTAGTCATGTGAAAGTTTATATGTCCTGATCTGACAGGATGGTTATTGCAAATGTAGTAATGTGAAGGTTTATATGTCCCGATCTGAAAGGATGGTTATTACAAATGTAAGTCATGTGAAGGTTTATATGTCCTGATCTGACAGGATGGTTATTACACAAGTAAGTCATGTTAAGGTTTATATGTCCTGATCTGACAGGGTGGTTATTACAAATATAGTCATGTGAAGGTTTATATGTCCTGATCTGACAGGATGTTTATTACAAATGTAAGTCATGTGAAGGCTTATATGTCCTGATCTGACAGGATGGTTATTACACATGTAAGTCATGTGAAGGTTTATATGTCCTGATCTGACAGGGTGGTTATTAAAAATATAGTCATGTGAAGGTTTATATGTCCTGATCTGACAGGATGGTTATTACAAATGTAAGTCATGTGAAGGATTATATGTCCCGATCTGAAAGGATGGTTATTACAAATGTAAGTCATTTGAAGGTTTCTATGTCCTGATCTGACAGGATGGTTGTTACACATGTAAGTCATGTGAAGGTTTATATGTCCTGATCTGACAGGGTGGTTATTCCACATGTATGTCGTGTGAAGGTTTACATGTCCTGATCTGACAGGATGGTTTTTACAAATGTAAGTCATGTGAAGGTTTATATTTCATGGTCTGACAGGATGGTTATTACAAATGCAAGTCATGTGAAGGTTTATATGTCCTGATCTGACAGGGTGGTTATTCCACATGTATATCGTGTGAAGGTTTATATGTCCTGATCTGACAGGATGGTTATTACACATGTAAGTCATGTGAAGGCTTGTATGTCCTGATCTGACAGGGTGGTTATTACACATGTAAGTCGTGTGAAGGTTTATATGTCCTGATCTGACAAGATGGTTATTACAAATGCAAGTCATGTGAAGGTTTATATGTCCTGATCTGACAGGATGGTTATTACAAATGTAAGTCATGTGAAGGTTTATATGTCCTGATCTGACAGGATGGTTATTACATTGTAAGTCGTGTGAAGGTTTATATGTCCTGATCTGAAGGGATGGTTATTACAAATGTAGTAATTTGAAGTTTTATATGTCCTGATCTGACAGGGTGGTTATTCCACATGTATGTCGTGTGAAGGTTTACATGTCCTGATCTGACAGGATGGTTTTTACAAATGTAAGTCATGTGAAGGTTTATATGTCCTGATCTGAAAGGGTGGTTATTCCACATGTATATTTTGTGAAGGTTTATATGTCCTGATCTGACAGGATGGTTATTACACATGTAAGTCATGTGAAGGTTTGTATGTCCTGATCTGACAGGATGGTTATTACACATGTAAGTCGTGTGAAGGTTTATATGTCCTGATCTGACAAGATGGTTATTACAAATGCAAGTCATGTGAAGGTTTATATGTCCTGATCTGACAGGATGGTTATTACAAATGTAAGTCATGTGAAGGTTTAAATGTCCTGATCTGACAGGATGGTTATTACATTGTAAGTCGTGTGAAGGTTTATATGTCCTGATCTGAATGGAAGGTTATCACAAATGTAGGAATTTGAAGTTTTATATGTCCTGATCTAACAGGATGGTTATTACAAATGTTAGTCATGTGAAGGTTTATATGTCCTGATCTGACAGGATGGTTATTGCAAATGTAGTAATGTGAAGGTTTATATGTCCTGATCTGACAGGATGGTTATTACAAATGTTAGTCATGTGAAGGTTTATATGTCCTGATCTGACAGGATGGTTATTGCAAATGTGAGTCATGTGAAGGTTTATATGTCCTGATCTGACAGGATGGTTATTACAAATGTAGTAATGTGAAGGTTTATATGTCCTGATCTGACAGGATGGTTATTACAAATGTTAGTCATGTGAAGGTTTATATGTCCTCATCTGACAGGATGGTTATTGCAAATGTAGTAATGTGAAGGTTTATATGTCCCGATCTGAAAGGATGGTTATTACAAATGTAAGTCATGTGAAGGTTTATGTGTGCTGATGTGACAGGATGGTTATTACACATGTTAGTCGTGTGAAGGTTTATATGTCCCGATCTGACAGGATGGTTATTACACATGTAAGTCATGTGAAGGTTTATATGTCCTGATCTGAGAGGATGATTATTACAAATGTGAGTCATGTGAAGGTTTATATGTCCTGATCTGACAGGATGGTTATTACACATGTAAGTCGTGTGAAGGTTTATATGTCCTGATCTGACAGGATGGTCGTTACACATGTAAGTCATGTGAAGGTTTATATGTCCTGATCTGACAGGATGGTTTTTACAAATGTAAGTCATGTGAAGGTTTATATATCCTGGTCTGACAGGATGGTTATTACAAATGCAAGTCATGTGAAGGTTTATATGTCCTGATTTGACAGGGTGGTTATTCCACATGTATATCGTGTGAAGGTTTATATGTCCTGATCTGACAGGATGGTTATTACACATGTAAGTCATGTGAAGGTTTGTATGTCCTGATCTCACAGGATGGTTATTACACATGTAAGTCATGTGAAGGTTTATATGTCCTGATCTGACAAGATGGTTATTACAAATGCAAGTCATGTGAAGGTTTATATGTCCTGATCTGACAGGATGGTTATTACAAATGTAAGTCATGTGAAGGATTATATGTCCCGATCTGAAAGGATGGTTATTACAAATGTAAGTTATGTGAAGGATTATGTGTGCTGATGTGACAGGATTGTTATTACACATGTAAGTCGTGTGAAGGTTTATATGTCCCGATCTGACAGGATGGTTATTACACATGTAAGTCATGTGAAGGTTTATATGTCCTGATCTGACAGGATGGTTATTACAAATGTAAGTCATGTGAAGGTTTATATGTCCTGATCTGACAGGATGGTTATTACACATGTAAGTCGTGTGAAGGTTTATATGTCCCGATCTGACAGGATGGTTATTACACAAGTAAGTCATGTTAAGGTTTATATGTCCTGATCTGACAGGATGGTTGTTACACATGTAAGTCATGTGAAGGTTTATATGTCCTGATCTGACAGGATTGTTATTACACATGTAAGTCATGTGAAGGTTTGTATGTCCTGATCTGACAGGATGGTTATTACACATGTAAGTCGTGTGAAGGTTTATATGTCCTGATCTGACAAGATGGTTATTACAAATGCAAGTCATGTGAAGGTTTATATGCCCTGATCTGACAGGATGGTTATTACAAATGTAAGTCGTGTGAAGGTTTATATGTCCTGATCTGAATGGATGGTTATTACAAATGTAGGAATTTGAAGTTTTATATGTCCTGATCTAACAGGATGGTTATTACAAATGTTAGTCATGTGAAGGTTTATATGTCCTGATCTGACAGGATGGTTATTACAAATGTAAGTCATGTGAAGGTTTATATGTCCTGATCTGACAGGATGGTTAATACACATGTAAGTCGTGTGAAGGTTTATATGTCCTGATCTGACAGGATGGTTATTACACATGTAAGTCATATGAAGGTTTAAATGTCCTGATCTTACAGGGTGGTTATTACAAATATTGTCATGTGAAGGTTTATATGTCCTGATCTGACATGATGGTTATTACAAATGTAAGTCATGTGAAGGTTTATATTTCTTGATCTGACAGGATGGTTATTGCACATGTAGTAATGTGAAGGTTTATATGTCCTGATCTGACAGGATGGTTATTACAAATGTAAGTCATGTGAAGGTTTTTATTTCCTGATCTGACAGGATGGTTATTGCACATGTAGTAATGTGAAGGTTTATATGTCCTGATCTGACAGGATGGTTATTACAAATGTAAGTCATGTGAAGGTTTATATTTCCTTATATGACAGGATGGTTATTGCACATGTAGTAATGTGAAAGTTTATATGTCCTGATCTGACAGGATGGTTATTGCAAATGTAGTAATGTGAAGGTTTATATGTCCCGATCTGAAAGGATGGTTATTACAAATGTAAGTCATGTGAAGGTTTATATGTCCTGATCTGACAGGATGGTTATTACACAAGTAAGTCATGTTAAGGTTTATATGTCCTGATCTGACAGGGTGGTTATTACAAATATAGTCATGTGAAGGTTTATATGTCCTGATCTGACAGGATGTTTATTACAAATGTAAGTCATGTGAAGGCTTATATGTCCTGATCTGACAGGATGGTTATTACACATGTAAGTCATGTGAAGGTTTATATGTCCTGATCTGACAGGGTGGTTATTAAAAATATAGTCATGTGAAGGTTTATATGTCCTGATCTGACAGGATGGTTATTACAAATGTAAGTCATGTGAAGGATTATATGTCCCGATCTGAAAGGATGGTTATTACAAATGTAAGTCATTTGAAGGTTTCTATGTCCTGATCTGACAGGATGGTTGTTACACATGTAAGTCATGTGAAGGTTTATATGTCCTGATCTGACAGGGTGGTTATTCCACATGTATGTCGTGTGAAGGTTTACATGTCCTGATCTGACAGGATGGTTTTTACAAATGTAAGTCATGTGAAGGTTTATATTTCATGGTCTGACAGGATGGTTATTACAAATGCAAGTCATGTGAAGGTTTATATGTCCTGATCTGACAGGGTGGTTATTCCACATGTATATCGTGTGAAGGTTTATATGTCCTGATCTGACAGGATGGTTATTACACATGTAAGTCATGTGAAGGCTTGTATGTCCTGATCTGACAGGGTGGTTATTACACATGTAAGTCGTGTGAAGGTTTATATGTCCTGATCTGACAAGATGGTTATTACAAATGCAAGTCATGTGAAGGTTTATATGTCCTGATCTGACAGGATGGTTATTACAAATGTAAGTCATGTGAAGGTTTATATGTCCTGATCTGACAGGATGGTTATTACATTGTAAGTCGTGTGAAGGTTTATATGTCCTGATCTGAAGGGATGGTTATTACAAATGTAGTAATTTGAAGTTTTATATGTCCTGATCTGACAGGGTGGTTATTCCACATGTATGTCGTGTGAAGGTTTACATGTCCTGATCTGACAGGATGGTTTTTACAAATGTAAGTCATGTGAAGGTTTATATGTCCTGATCTGAAAGGGTGGTTATTCCACATGTATATTTTGTGAAGGTTTATATGTCCTGATCTGACAGGATGGTTATTACACATGTAAGTCATGTGAAGGTTTGTATGTCCTGATCTGACAGGATGGTTATTACACATGTAAGTCGTGTGAAGGTTTATATGTCCTGATCTGACAAGATGGTTATTACAAATGCAAGTCATGTGAAGGTTTATATGTCCTGATCTGACAGGATGGTTATTACAAATGTAAGTCATGTGAAGGTTTAAATGTCCTGATCTGACAGGATGGTTATTACATTGTAAGTCGTGTGAAGGTTTATATGTCCTGATCTGAATGGAAGGTTATCACAAATGTAGGAATTTGAAGTTTTATATGTCCTGATCTAACAGGATGGTTATTACAAATGTTAGTCATGTGAAGGTTTATATGTCCTGATCTGACAGGATGGTTATTGCAAATGTAGTAATGTGAAGGTTTATATGTCCTGATCTGACAGGATGGTTATTACAAATGTTAGTCATGTGAAGGTTTATATGTCCTGATCTGACAGGATGGTTATTGCAAATGTGAGTCATGTGAAGGTTTATATGTCCTGATCTGACAGGATGGTTATTACAAATGTAGTAATGTGAAGGTTTATATGTCCTGATCTGACAGGATGGTTATTACAAATGTTAGTCATGTGAAGGTTTATATGTCCTCATCTGACAGGATGGTTATTGCAAATGTAGTAATGTGAAGGTTTATATGTCCCGATCTGAAAGGATGGTTATTACAAATGTAAGTCATGTGAAGGTTTATGTGTGCTGATGTGACAGGATGGTTATTACACATGTTAGTCGTGTGAAGGTTTATATGTCCCGATCTGACAGGATGGTTATTACACATGTAAGTCATGTGAAGGTTTATATGTCCTGATCTGAGAGGATGATTATTACAAATGTGAGTCATGTGAAGGTTTATATGTCCTGATCTGACAGGATGGTTATTACACATGTAAGTCGTGTGAAGGTTTATATGTCCTGATCTGACAGGATGGTCGTTACACATGTAAGTCATGTGAAGGTTTATATGTCCTGATCTGACAGGATGGTTTTTACAAATGTAAGTCATGTGAAGGTTTATATATCCTGGTCTGACAGGATGGTTATTACAAATGCAAGTCATGTGAAGGTTTATATGTCCTGATTTGACAGGGTGGTTATTCCACATGTATATCGTGTGAAGGTTTATATGTCCTGATCTGACAGGATGGTTATTACACATGTAAGTCATGTGAAGGTTTGTATGTCCTGATCTCACAGGATGGTTATTACACATGTAAGTCATGTGAAGGTTTATATGTCCTGATCTGACAAGATGGTTATTACAAATGCAAGTCATGTGAAGGTTTATATGTCCTGATCTGACAGGATGGTTATTACAAATGTAAGTCATGTGAAGGATTATATGTCCCGATCTGAAAGGATGGTTATTACAAATTTAAGTTATGTGAAGGTTTATGTGTGCTGATGTGACAGGATGGTTATTACACATGTAAGTCGTGTGAAGGTTTATATGTCCCGATCTGACAGGATGGTTATTACACATGTAAGTCATGTGAAGGTTTATATGTCCTGATCTGACAGGATGGTTATTACAAATGTAAGTCATGTGAAGGTTTATATGTCCTGATCTGACAGGATGGTTATTACACATGTAAGTCGTGTGAAGGTTTATATGTCCCGATCTGACAGGATGGTTATTACACAAGTAAGTCATGTTAAGGTTTATATGTCCTGATCTGACAGGATGGTTGTTACACATGTAAGTCATGTGAAGGTTTATATGTCCTGATCTGACAGGATTGTTATTACACATGTAAGTCATGTGAAGGTTTGTATGTCCTGATCTGACAGGATGGTTATTACACATGTAAGTCGTGTGAAGGTTTATATGTCCTGATCTGACAAGATGGTTATTACAAATGCAAGTCATGTGAAGGTTTATATGCCCTGATCTGACAGGATGGTTATTACAAATGTAAGTCGTGTGAAGGTTTATATGTCCTGATCTGAATGGATGGTTATTACAAATGTAGGAATTTGAAGTTTTATATGTCCTGATCTA
Source organism: Lampris incognitus (assembly GCF_029633865.1). Classification (NCBI taxonomy): domain Eukaryota; kingdom Metazoa; phylum Chordata; class Actinopteri; order Lampriformes; family Lampridae; genus Lampris; species Lampris incognitus. Next base: position 54,257,906 of record NC_079213.1, on the reverse strand, counting down.
ACAGGATGGTTATTACAAATGTTAGTCATGTGAAGGTTTATATGTCCTGATCTGACAGGATGGTTATTACAAATGTAAGTCATGTGAAGGTTTATATGTCCTGATCTGACAGGATGGTTAATACACATGTAAGTCGTGTGAAGGTTTATATGTCCTGATCTGACAGGATGGTTATTACACATGTAAGTCATATGAAGGTTTAAATGTCCTGATCTGACAGGGTGGTTATTACAAATATTGTCATGTGAAGGTTTATATGTCCTGATCTGACATGATGGTTATTACAAATGTAAGTCATGTGAAGGTTTATATTTCTTGATCTGACAGGATGGTTATTGCACATGTAGTAATGTGAAGGTTTATATGTCCTGATCTGACAGGATGGTTATTACAAATGTAAGTCATGTGAAGGTTTTTATTTCCTGATCTGACAGGATGGTTATTGCACATGTAGTAATGTGAAGGTTTATATGTCCTGATCTGACAGGATGGTTATTACAAATGTAAGTCATGTGAAGGTTTATATTTCCTTATATGACAGGATGGTTATTGCACATGTAGTAATGTGAAAGTTTATATGTCCTGATCTGACAGGATGGTTATTACAAATGTAAGTCATGTGAAGGTTTATATGTCCTGATCTGACAGGATGGTTATTACACATGTAAGTCATGTTAAAGTTTATATGTCCTGATCTGACAGGGTGGTTATTACAAATATAGTCATGTGAAGGTTTATATGTCCCGATCTGACAGGATGGTTATTACACATGTAAGTCATGTGAAGGTTTATATGTCCTGATCTGACAGGATGGTTATTACACATGTAAGTCATGTGAAGGTTTATATGTCCCGATCTGACAGGACGGTTATTACACAAGTAAGTCATGTTAAGGTTTATATGTCCTGATCTGACAGGGTGGTTATTACAAATATAGTCATGTGAAGGTTTATATGTCCTGATCTGACAGGATGGTTATTACAAATGTAAGTCATGTGAAGGTTTATATGTCCTGATCTGACAGGATGGTTATTACACATGTAAGTCATGTGAAGGTTTATATGTCCTGATCTGACAGGGTGGTTATTACAAATGTAAGTCATGTTAAGGTTTATATGTCCTGATCTGACAGGGTGGTTATTACAAATATAGTCATGTGAAGGTTTATATGTCCTGATCTGACAGGATGGTTATTACAAATGTAAGTCATGTGAAGGTTTATATGTCCTGATCTGACAGGATGGTTATTACACATGTAAGTCATGTGAAGGTTTATGTGTGCTGATGTGACAGGATGGTTATTACACATGTAAGTCGTGTGAAGGTTTATATGTCCCGATCTGACAGGATGGTTATTACACATTTAAGTTATGTGAATGTTTATATGTCCTGATCTGAGAGGATGATTATTACAAATGTAAGTCATGTGAAGGTTTATATGTCCTGATCTGACAGGATGGTTATTACACATGTAAGTCGTGTGAAGGTTTATATGTCCCAATCTGACAGGATGGTTATTACACAAGTAAGTCATGTGAAGGTTTATATGTCCTGATCTGACAGGATGGTTATTACACATGTAAGTCATGTTAAGGTTTATATGTCCTGATCTGACAGGGTGGTTATTAAAAATATAGTCATGTGAAGGTTATATGTCCTGATCTGACAGGATGGTTATTACAAATGTAAGTCATGTGAAGGATTATATGTCCCGATCTGAAAGGATGGTTATTACAAATGTAAGTCATGTGAAGGTTTATCTGTGCTGATGTGACAGGATGGTTATTACACATGTAAGTCGTGTGAAGGTTTATATGTCCCGATCTGACAGGATGGTTATTACACATGTAAGTCATGTTAAGGTTTATATGTCCTGATCTGAGAGGATGATTATTACAAATGTAAGTCATTTGAAGGTTTCTATGTCCTGATCTGACAGGATGGTTATTGCAAATGTAGTAATGTGAAGGTTTATATGTCCTGATCTGACAGGATGGTTATTACAAATGTTAGTCATGTGAAGGTTTATATGTCCTGATCTGACAGGATGGTTATTACAAATGTAAGTCATGTGAAGGTTTATATGTCCTGATCTGACAGGATGGTTATTACAAATGTAGTAATGTGAAGGTTTATATGTCCTGATCTGACAGGATGGTTATTACAAATGTTAGTCATGTGAAGGTTTATATGGCCTGATCTGACAGGATGGTTATTGCAAATGTAGTAATGTGAAGGTTTATATGTCCTGATCTGACAGGATGGTTATTACGAATGCAAGTCATGTGAAGGTTTATATGTCCTGATCTGACAGGATGGGTATTACACATGTAAGTCATGTGAAGGTTTAAATGTCCTGATCTGACAGGGTGGTTTTTACAAATATAGTCATGTGAAGGTTTATATGTCCTGATCTGACAGGATGGTTATTACAAATGTAAGTCATGTGAAGGTTTATATGTCCCGATCTGACAGGATGGTTATTACAAACGTAAGTCATGTGAAGGTTTATATGTCCTGATCTGACAGGGTGGTTATTACAAATATTGTCATGTGAAGGTTTATATGTCCTGATCTGACAGGATGGTTATTACAAATGTAAGTCATGTGAAGGTTTATATTTCCTGATCTGACAGGATGGTTATTGCACATGTAGTAATGTGAAGGTTTATATGTCCTGATCTGACAGGATGGTTATTACAAATGTAAGTCATGTGAAGGTTTATATTTCCTGATCTGACAGGATGGTTATTGCACATGTAGTAATGTGAAGGTTTATATGTCCTGATCTGACAGGATGGTTATTACAAATGTAAGTCATGTGAAGGTTTATATTTCCTGATATGACAGGATGGTTATTGCACATGTAGTAATGTGAAGGTTTATATGTCCTGATCTGACAGGATGGTTATTACAAATGTAAGTCATGTGAAGGTTTATATGTCCTGATCTGACAGGATGGTTATTACACATGTAAGTCATGTGACAGTTTATATGTCCTGATCTGACAGGGTGGTTATTACAAATATAGTCATGTGAAGGTTTATATGTCCCGATCTGACAGGATGGTTATTACACATGTAAGTCATGTGAAGGTTTATATGTCCTGATCTGACAGGATGGTTATTACACATGTAAGTCATGTGAAGGTTTATATGTCCTGATCTGACAGGATGGTTATTACACATGTAAGTCATGTGAAGGTTTAAATGTCCTGATCTGACAGGGTGGTTATTACAAATATTGTCATGTGAAGGTTTATATGTCCTGATCTGACAGGATGGTTATTACAAATGTAAGTCATGTGAAGGTTTATATTTCCTGATCTGACAGGATGGTTATTGCACATGTAGTAATGTGAAGGTTTATATGTCCTGATCTGACAGGATGGTTATTACAAATGTAAGTCATGTGAAGGTTTATATTTCCTGATCTGACAGGATGGTTATTGCACATGTAGTAATGTGAAGGTTTATATGTCCTGATCTGACAGGATGGTTATTACAAATGTAAGTCATGTGAAGGTTTATATTTCCTGATATGACAGGATGGTTATTGCACATGTAGTAATGTGAAGGTTTATATGTCCTGATCTGACAGGATGGTTATTACAAATGTAAATCATGTGAAGGTTTATATGTCCTGATCTGACAGGATGGTTATTACACATGTAAGTCATGTGACAGTTTATATGTCCTGATCTGACAGGGTGGTTATTACAAATATAGTCTTGTGAAGGTTTATATGTCCCGATCTGACAGGATGGTTATTATACATGTAAGTCATGTGAAGGTTTATATGTCCTGATCTGACAGGATGGTTATTACACATGTAAGTCATGTGAAGGTTTATATGTCCCGATCTGACAGGATGGTTATTACACAAGTAAGTCATGTTAAGGTTTATATGTCCTGATCTGACAGGGTGGTTATTACAAATATAGTCATGTGAAGGTTTATATGTCCTGATCTGACAGGATGGTTATTACAAATGTAAGTCATGTGAAGGTTTATATGTCCTGATCTGACAGCATGGTTATTACACATGTAAGTCATGTGAAGGTTTATATGTCCTGATCTGACAGGGTGGTTATTAAAAATATAGTCATGTGAAGGTTTATATGTCCTGATCTGACAGGATGGTTATTACAAATGTAAGTCATGTGAAGGATTATATGTCCCGATCTGAAAGGATGGTTATTACAAATGTAAGTCATGTGAAGGTTTATCTGTGCTGATGTGACAGGATGGTTATTACACATGTAAGTCGTGTGAAGGTTTATATCTCCCGATCTGACAGGATGGTTATTACACATGTAAGTCATGTGAAGGTTTATATGTCCTGATCTGAGAGGATGATTATTACAAATGTAAGTCATTTGAAGGTTTCTATGTCCTGATCTGACAGGATGGTTATTGCAAATGTAGTAATGTGAAGGTTTATATGTCCTGATCTGACAGGATGGTTATTACAAATGTTAGTCATGTGAAGGTTTATATGTCCTGATCTGACAGGATGGTTATTGCAAATGTAAGTCATGTGAAGGTTTATATGTCCTGTTCTGACAGGATGGTTATTACAAATGTAGTAATGTGAAGGTTTATATGTCCTGATCTGACAGGATGGTTATTACAAATGTTAGTCATGTGAAGGTTTGTATGTCCTGATCTGACAGGATGGTTATTGCAAATGTAGTAATGTGAAGGTTTATATGTCCTGATCTGACAGGATGGTTATTACGAATGCAAGTCATGTGAAGGTTTATATGTCCTGATCTGACAGGATGGTTATTACACATGTAAGTCATGTGAAGGTTTAAATGTCCTGATCTGACAGGGTGGTTATTACAAATATAGTCATGTGAAGGTTTATATGTCCTGATCTGACAGGATGGTTATTACAAATGTAAGTCATGTGAAGGTTTATATGTCCCGATCTGACAGGATGGTTATTACAAACGTAAGTCATGTGAAGGTTTATATGTCCTGATCTGACAGGATGGTTATTACACATGTAAGTCGTGTGAAGGTTTATATGTCCTGATCTGACAGGATGGTTATTACACATGTAAGTCATGTGAAAGTTTAAATGTCCTGATCTGACAGGGTGGTTATTACAAATATTGTCATGTGAAGGTTTATATGTCCTGATCTGACAGGATGGTTATTACAAATGTAAGTCATGTGAAGGTTTATATTTCCTGATCTGACAGGATGGTTATTGCACATGTAGTAATGTGAAGGTTTATATGTCCTGATCTGACAGGATGGTTATTACAAATGTAAGTCATGTGAAGGTTTATATTTCCTGATCTGACAGGATGGTTATTGCACATGTAGTAATGTGAAGGTTTATATGTCCTGATCTGACAGGATGGTTATTACAAATGTAAGTCATGTGAAGGTTTATATTTCCTGATCTGACAGGATGGTTATTGCACATGTAGTAATGTGAAGGTTTATATGTCCTGATCTGACAGGATGGTTATTACAAATGCAAGTCATGTGAAGGTTTATATTTCCTGATATGACAGGATGGTTATTGCACATGTGGTAATGTGAAGGTTTATATGTCCTGATCTGACAGGATGGTTATTACAAATGTAAGTCATGTGAAGGTTTATATGTCCTGATCTGACAGGATGGTTATTACACATGTAAGTCATGTGACAGTTTATATGTCCTGATCTGACAGGGTGGTTATTACAAATATAGTCATGTGAAGGTTTATATGTCCTGATCTGACAGGATGGTTATTACACATGTAAGTCATGTGAAGGTTTATATGTCCCGATCTGACAGGATAGTTATTACACAAGTAAGTCATGTTAAGGTTTATATGTCCTGATCTGACAGGGTGGTTATTACAAATATAGTCTTGTGAAGGTTTATATGTCCTGATCTGACAGGATGGTTATTACAAATGTAAGTCATGTGAAGGTTTATATGTCCTGATCTGACAGCATGGTTATTACACATGTAAGTCATGTGAAGGTTTATATGTCCTGATCTGACAGGGTGGTTATTAAAAATATAGTCATGTGAAGGTTTATATGTCCTGATCTGACAGGAAGGTTATTACAAATGTAAGTCATGTGAAGGATTATATGTCCCGATCTGAAAGGATGGTTATTACAAATGTAAGTCATGTGAAGGTTTATCTGTGCTGATGTGACAGGATGGTTATTACACATGTAAGTCGTGTGAAGGTTTATATGTCCCGATCTGACAGGATGGTTATTACACATGTAAGTCATGTGAAGGTTTATATGTCCTGATCTGAGAGGATGATTATTACAAATGTAAGTCATTTGAAGGTTTCTATGTCCTGATCTGACAGGATGGTTATTGCAAATGTAGTAATGTGAAGGTTTATATGTCCTGATCTGACAGGATGGTTATTGCACATGTAGTAATGTGAAGGTTTATATGTCCTGATCTGACAGGATGGTTATTACAAATGTAAGTCATGTGAAGGTTTATATGTCCTGATCTGACAGGATGGTTATTACACATGTAAGTCATGTGACAGTTTATATGTCCTGATCTGACAGGGTGGTTATTACAAATATAGTCATGTGAAGGTTTATATGTCCCGATCTGACAGGATGGTTATTATACATGTAAGTCATGTGAAGGTTTATATGTCCTGATCTGACAGGATGGTTATTACACATGTAAGTCATGTGAAGGTTTATATGTCCCGATCTGACAGGATGGTTATTACACAAGTAAGTCATGTTAAGGTTTATATGTCCTGATCTGACAGGGTGGTTATTACAAATATAGTCATGTGAAGGTTTATATGTCCTGATCTGACAGGATGGTTATTAAAAATGTAAGTCATGTGAAGGTTTATATGTCCTGATCTGACAGCATGGTTATTACACATGTAAGTCATGTGAAGGTTTATATGTCCTGATCTGACAGGGTGGTTATTAAAAATATAGTCATGTGAAGGTTTATATGTGCTGATCTGACAGGATGGTTATTACAAATGTAAGTCATGTGAAGGATTATATGTCCTGATCTGAAAGGATGGTTATTACAAATATTGTCATGTGAAGGTTTATCTGTGCTGATGTGACAGGATGGTTATTACACATGTAAGTCGTGTGAAGGTTTATATGTCCCGATCTGACAGGATGGTTATTACACATGTAAGTCATGTGAAGGTTTATATGTCCTGATCTGACAGGATGGTTATTACACATGTAAGTCATGTGAAGGTTTAAATGTCCTGATCTGACAGGGTGGTTATTACAAATATAGTCATGTGAAGGTTTATATGTCCTGATCTGACAGGATGGTTATTACAAATGTAAGTCATGTGAAGGTTTATATGTCCCGATCTGACAGGATGGTTATTACAAACGTAAGTCATGTGAAGGTTTATATGTCCTGATCTGACAGGATGGTTATTACACATGTAAGTCGTGTGAAGGTTTATATGTCCTGATCTGACAGGATGGTTATTACACATGTAAGTCATGTGAAGGTTTAAATGTCCTGATCTGACAGGGTGGTTATTACAAATATTGTCATGTGAAGGTTTATATGTCCTGATCTGACAGGATGGTTATTACAAATGTAAGTCATGTGAAGGTTTATATTTCCTGATCTGACAGGATGGTTGTTGCACATGTAGTAATGTGAAGGTTTATATGTCCTGATCTGACAGGATGGTTATTGCAAATGTAAGTCATGTGAAGGTTTATATTTCCTGATCTGACAGGATGGTTATTGCACATGTAGTAATGTGAAGGTTTATATGTCCTGATCTGACAGGATGGTTATTACAAATGTAAGTCATGTGAAGGTTTATATTTCCTGATATGACAGGATGGTTATTGCACATGTAGTAATGTGAAGGTTTATATGTCCTGATCTGACAGGATGGTTATTACAAATGTAAGTCATGTGAAGGTTTATATGTCCTGATCTGACAGGATGGTTATTACACATGTAAGTCATGTGACAGTTTATATGTCCTGATCTGACAGGGTGGTTATTACAAATATAGTCATGTGAAGGTTTATATGTCCCGATCTGACAGGATGGTTATTACACATGTAAGTCATGTGAAGGTTTATATGTCCTGATCTGACAGGATGGTTATTACACATGTAAGTCATGTGAAGGTTTATATGTCCCGATCTGACAGGATGGTTATTACACAAGTAAGTCATGTTAAGGTTTATATGTCCTGATCTGACAGGGTGGTTATTACAAATATAGTCATGTGAAGGTTTATATGTCCTGATCTGACAGGATGGTTATTACAAATGTAAGTCATGTGAAGGTTTATATGTCCTGATCTGACAGGATGGTTATTACACATGTAAGTCATGTGACAGTTTATATGTCCTGATCTGACAGGGTGGTTATTACAAATATAGTCATGTGAAGGTTTATATGTCCCGATCTGACAGGATGGTTATTACACATGTAAGTCATGTGAAGGTTTATATGTCCTGATCTGACAGGATGGTTATTACACATGTAAGTCATGTGAAGGTTTATATGTCCTGATTTGACAGGATGGTTATTACACATGTAAGTCATGTGAAGGTTTAAATGTCCTGATCTGACAGGGTGGTTATTACAAATATTGTCATGTGAACGTTTATATGTCCTGATCTGACAGGATGGTTATTACAAATGTAAGTCATGTGAAGGTTTATATTTCCTGATCTGACAGGATGGTTATTGCACATGTAGTAATGTGAAGGTTTATATGTCCTGATCTGACAGGATGGTTATTACAAATGTAAGTCATGTGAAGGTTTATATTTCCTGATCTGACAGGATGGTTATTGCACATGTAGTAATGTGAAGGTTTATATGTCCTGATCTGACAGGATGGTTATTACAAATGTAAGTCATGTGAAGGTTTATATTTCCTGATATGACAGGATGGTTATTGCACATGTAGTAATGTGAAGGTTTATATGTCCTGATCTGACAGGATGGTTATTACAAATGTAAGTCATGTGAAGGTTTATATGTCCTGATCTGACAGGATGGTTATTACACATGTAAGTCATGTGACAGTTTATATGTCCTGATCTGACAGGGTGGTTATTACAAATATAGTCATGTGAAGGTTTATGTGTCCCGATCTGACAGGATGGTTATTATACATGTAAGTCATGTGAAGGTTTATATGTCCTGATCTGACAGGATGGTTATTACACATGTAAGTCATGTGAAGGTTTATATGTCCCGATCTGACAGGATGGTTATTACACAAGTAAGTCATGTTAAGGTTTATATGTCCTGATCTGACAGGGTGGTTATTACAAATATAGTCATGTGAAGGTTTATATGTCCTGATCTGACAGGATGGTTATTACAAATGTAAGTCATGTGAAGGTTTATATGTCCTGATCTGACAGCATAGTTATTACACATGTAAGTCATGTGAAGGTTTATATGTCCTGATCTGACAGGGTGGTTATTAAAAATATAGTCATGTGAAGGTTTATATGTCCTGATCTGACAGGATGGTTATTACAAATGTAAGTCATGTGAAGGTTTATATTTCCTGATCTGACAGGATGGTTATTGCACATGTAGTAATGTGAAGGTTTATATGTCCTGATCTGACAGGATGGTTATTACAAATGTAAGTCATGTGAAGGTTTATATTTCCTGATCTGACAGGATGGTTATTGCACATGTAGTAATGTGAAGGTTTATATGTCCTGATCTGACAGGATGGTTATTACAAATGTAAGTCATGTGAAGGTTTATATTTCCTGATATGACAGGATGGTTATTGCACATGTAGTAATGTGAAGGTTTATATGTCCTGATCTGACAGGATGGTTATTACAAATGTAAGTCATGTGAAGGTTTATATGTCCTGATCTGACAGGATGGTTATTACACATGTAAGTCATGTGACAGTTTATATGTCCTGATCTGACAGGGTGGTTATTACAAATATAGTCATGTGAAGGTTTATGTGTCCCGATCTGACAGGATGGTTATTATACATGTAAGTCATGTGAAGGTTTATATGTCCTGATCTGACAGGATGGTTATTACACATGTAAGTCATGTGAAGGTTTATATGTCCCGATCTGACAGGATGGTTATTACACAAGTAAGTCATGTTAAGGTTTATATGTCCTGATCTGACAGGGTGGTTATTACAAATATAGTCATGTGAAGGTTTATATGTCCTGATCTGACAGGATGGTTATTACAAATGTAAGTCATGTGAAGGTTTATATGTCCTGATCTGACAGCATAGTTATTACACATGTAAGTCATGTGAAGGTTTATATGTCCTGATCTGACAGGGTGGTTATTAAAAATATAGTCATGTGAAGGTTTATATGTCCTGATCTGACAGGATGGTTATTACAAATGTAAGTCATGTGAAGGATTATATGTCCCGATCTGAAAGGATGGTTATTACAAATGTAAGTCATGTGAAGGTTTATCTGTGCTGATGTGACAGGATGATTATTACACATGTAAGTCGTGTGAAGGTTTATATGTCCCGATCTGACAGGATGGTTATTACACATGTAAGTCATGTGAAGGTTTATATGTCCTGATCTGAGAGGATGATTATTACAAATGTAAGTCATTTGAAGGTTTCTATGTCCTGATCTGACAGGATGGTTATTGCAAATGTAGTAATGTGAAGGTTTATATGTCCTGATCTGACAGGATGGTTATTACAAATGTTAGTCATGTGAAGGTTTATATGTCCTGATCTGACAGGATGGTTATTGCAAATGTAAGTCATGTGAAGGTTTATATGTCCTGATCTGACAGGATGGTTATTACAAATGTAGTAATGTGAAGGTTTATATGTCCTGATCTGACAGGATGGTTATTACAAATGTTAGTCATGTGAAGGTTTGTATGTCCTGATCTGACAGGATGGTTATTGCAAATGTAGTAATGTGAAGGTTTATATGTCCTGATCTGACAGGATGGTTATTACGAATGCAAGTCATGTGAAGGTTTATATGTCCTGATCTGACAGGATGGTTATTACACATGTAAGTCATGTGAAGGTTTAAATGTCCTGATCTGACAGGGTGGTTATTACAAATATAGTCATGTGAAGGTTTATATGTCCTGATCTGACAGGATGGTTATTACAAATGTAAGTCATGTGAAGGTTTATATGTCCCGATCTGACAGGATGGTTATTACAAACGTAAGTCATGTGAAGGTTTATATGTCCTGATCTGACAGGATGGTTATTACACATGTAAGTCGTGTGAAGGTTTATATGTCCTGATCTGACAGGATGGTTATTACACATGTAAGTCATGTGAAGGTTTAAATGTCCTGATCTGACAGGGTGGTTATTACAAATATTGTCATGTGAAGGTTTATATGTCCTGATCTGACAGGATGGTTATTACAAATGTAAGTCATGTGAAGGTTTATATTTCCTGATCTGACAGGATGGTTATTGCACATGTAGTAATGTGAAGGTTTATATGTCCTGATCTGACAGGATGGTTATTACAAATGTAAGTCATGTGAAGGTTTATATTTCCTGATCTGACAGGATGGTTATTGCACATGTAGTAATGTGAAGGTTTATATGTCCTGATCTGACAGGATGGTTATTACAAATGTAAGTCATGTGAAGGTTTATATTTCCTGATCTGACAGGATGGTTATTGCACATGTAGTAATGTGAAGGTTTATATGTCCTGATCTGACAGGATGGTTATTACAAATATAAGTCATGTGAAGGTTTATATTTCCTGATATGACAGGATGGTTATTGCACATGTAGTAATGTGAAGGTTTATATGTCCTGATCTGACAGGATGGTTATTACAAATGTAAGTCATGTGAAGGTTTATATGTCCTGATCTGACAGGATGGTTATTACACATGTAAGTCATGTGACAGTTTATATGTCCTGATCTGACAGGGTGGTTATTACAAATATAGTCATGTGAAGGTTTATATGTCCCGATCTGACAGGATGGTTATTATACATGTATGTCATGTGAAGGTTTATATGTCCTTATCTGACAGGATGGTTATTACACATGTAAGTCATGTGAAGGTTTATATGTCCCGATCTGACAGGATGGTTATTACACAAGTAAGTCATGTTAAGGTTTATATGTCCTGATCTGACAGGGTGGTTATTACAAATATAGTCATGTGAAGGTTTATATGTCCTGATCTGACAGGATGGTTATTACAAATGTAAGTCATGTGAAGGTTTATATGTCCTGATCTGACAGCATGGTTATTACACATGTAAGTCATGTGAAGGTTTATATGTCCTTATCTGACAGGGTGGTTATTAAAAATATAGTCATGTGAAGGTTTATATGTCCTGATTTGACAGGATGGTTATTACAAATGTAAGTCATGTGAAGGATTATATGTCCCGATCTGAAAGGATGGTTATTACAAATGTAAGTCATGTGAAGGTTTATCTGTGCTGATGTGACAGGATGGTTATTACACATGTAAGTCGTGTGAAGGTTTATATGTCCCGATCTGACAGGATGGTTATTACACATGTAAGTCATGTGAAGGTTTATATGTCCTGATCTGAGAGGATGATTATTACAAATGTAAGTCATTTGAATGTTTAAAAGTCCTGATCTGACAGGGTGGTTATTACAAATATAGTCATGTGAAGGTTTATATGTCCTGATCTGACAGGATGGTTATTACAAATGTAGGTCATGTGAAGGTTTATATGTCCCGATCTGACAGGATGTTTATTACAAACGTAAGTCATGTGAAGGTTTATATGTCCTGATCTGACAGGATGGTTATTACACATGTAAGTCGTGTGAAGGTTTATATGTCCTGATCTGACAGGATGGTTATTACACATGTAAGTCATGTGAAGGTTTAAATGTCCTGATCTGACAGGGTGGTTATTACAAATATTGTCATGTGAAGGTTTATATGTCCTGATCTGACAGGATGGTTATTACAAATATAAGTCATGTGAAGGTTTATATTTCCTGATCTGACAGGATGGTTATTGCACATGTAGTAATGTGAAGGTTTATATGTCCTGATCTGACAGGATGGTTATTACAAATGTAAGTCATGTGAATGTTTATATTTCCTGATCTGACAGGATGGTTATTGCACATGTAGTAATGTGAAGGTTTATATGTCCTGATCTGACAGGATGGTTATTACAAATGTAAGTCATGTGAAGGTTTATATTTCCTGATCTGACAGGATGGTTATTGCACATGTAGTAATGTGAAGGTTTATATGTCCTGATCTGACAGGTGGTAATTACAAATATAAGTCATGTGAAGGTTTATATTTCCTGATATGACAGGATGGTTATTGCACATGTAGTAATGTGAAGGTTTATATGTCCTGATCTGACAGGATGGTTATTACAAATGTAAGTCATGTGAAGGTTTATATGTCCTGATCTGACAGGATGGTTATTACACATGTAAGTCATGTGACAGTTTATATGTCCTGATCTGACAGGGTGGTTATTACAAATATAGTCATGTGAAGGTTTATATGTCCCGATCTGACAGGATGGTTATTATACATGTAAGTCATGTGAAGGTTTATATGTCCTTATCTGACAGGATGGTTATTACACATGTAAGTCATGTGAAGGTTTATATGTCCCGATCTGACAGGATGGTTATTACACAAGTAAGTCATGTTAAGGTTTATATGTCCTGATCTGACAGGGTGGTTATTACAAATATAGTCATGTGAAGGTTTATATTTCCTGATCTGACAGGATGGTTATTACAAATGTAAGTCATGTGAAGGTTTATATGTCCTGATCTGACAGCATAGTTATTACACATGTAAGTCATGTGAAGGTTTATATGTCCTGATCTGACAGGGTGGTTATTAAAAATATAGTCATGTGAAGGTTTATATGTCCTGATCTGACAGGATGGTTATTACAAATGTAAGTCATGTGAAGGTTTATATTTCCTGATCTGACAGGATGGTTATTGCACATGTAGTAATGTGAAGGTTTATATGTCCTGATCTGACAGGATGGTTATTACAAATGTAAGTCATGTGAAGGTTTATATTTCCTGATCTGACAGGATGGTTATTGCACATGTAGTAATGTGAAGGTTTATATGTCCTGATCTGACAGGATGGTTATTACAAATGTAAGTCATGTGAAGGTTTATATTTCCTGATATGACAGGATGGTTATTGCACATGTAGTAATGTGAAGGTTTATATGTCCTGATCTGACAGGATGGTTATTACAAATGTAAGTCATGTGAAGGTTTATATGTCCTGATCTGACAGGATGGTTATTACACATGTAAGTCATGTGACAGTTTATATGTCCTGATCTGACAGGGTGGTTATTACAAATATAGTCATGTGAAGGTTTATGTGTCCCGATCTGACAGGATGGTTATTATACATGTAAGTCATGTGAAGGTTTATATGTCCTGATCTGACAGGATGGTTATTACACATGTAAGTCATGTGAAGGTTTATATGTCCCGATCTGACAGGATGGTTATTACACAAGTAAGTCATGTTAAGGTTTATATGTCCTGATCTGACAGGGTGGTTATTACAAATATAGTCATGTGAAGGTTTATATGTCCTGATCTGACAGGATGGTTATTACAAATGTAAGTCATGTGAAGGTTTATATGTCCTGATCTGACAGCATAGTTATTACACATGTAAGTCATGTGAAGGTTTATATGTCCTGATCTGACAGGGTGGTTATTAAAAATATAGTCATGTGAAGGTTTATATGTCCTGATCTGACAGGATGGTTATTACAAATGTAAGTCATGTGAAGGATTATATGTCCCGATCTGAAAGGATGGTTATTACAAATGTAAGTCATGTGAAGGTTTATCTGTGCTGATGTGACAGGATGGTTATTACACATGTAAGTCGTGTGAAGGTTTATATGTCCCGATCTGACAGGATGGTTATTACACATGTAAGTCATGTGAAGGTTTATATGTCCTGATCTGAGAGGATGATTATTACAAATGTAAGTCATTTGAAGGTTTCTATGTCCTGATCTGACAGGATGGTTATTGCAAATGTAGTAATGTGAAGGTTTATATGTCCTGATCTGACAGGATGGTTATTACAAATGTTAGTCATGTGAAGGTTTATATGTCCTGATCTGACAGGATGGTTATTGCAAATGTAAGTCATGTGAAGGTTTATATGTCCTGATCTGACAGGATGGTTATTACAAATGTAGTAATGTGAAGGTTTATATGTCCTGATCTGACAGGATGGTTATTACAAATGTTATTCATGTGAAGGTTTGTATGTCCTGATCTGACAGGATGGTTATTGCAAATGTAGTAATGTGAAGGTTTATATGTCCTGATCTGACAGGATGGTTATTACGAATGCAAGTCATGTGAAGGTTTATATGTCCTGATCTGACAGGATGGTTATTACACATGTAAGTCATGTGAAGGTTTAAATGTCCTGATCTGACAGGGTGGTTATTACAAATATAGTCATGTGAAGGTTTATATGTCCTGATCTGACAGGATGGTTATTACAAATGTAAGTCATGTGAAGGTTTATATGTCCCGATCTGACAGGATGGTTATTACAAACGTAAGTCATGTGAAGGTT
Organism: Lampris incognitus; assembly: GCF_029633865.1. NCBI lineage: Eukaryota > Metazoa > Chordata > Actinopteri > Lampriformes > Lampridae > Lampris > Lampris incognitus. The sequence goes on along the minus strand of NC_079213.1, from coordinate 54,242,304 downwards.
TATATGTCCTGATCTGACAGGATGGTTATTACACATGTAAGTCGTGTGAAGGTTTATATGTCCTGATCTGACAGGATGGTTATTACACATGTAAGTCATGTGAAGGTTTAAAAGTCCTGATCTGACAGGGTGGTTATTACAAATATTGTCATGTGAAGGTTTATATGTCCTGATCTGACAGGATGGTTATTACAAATGTAAGTCATGTGAAGGTTTATATTTCCTGATCTGACAGGATGGTTATTGCACATGTAGTAATGTGAAGGTTTATATGTCCTGATCTGACAGGATGGTTATTACAAATGTAAGTCATGTGAAGGTTTATATTTCCTGATCTGACAGGATGGTTATTGCACATGTAGTAATGTGAAGGTTTATATGTCCTGATCTGACAGGATGGTTATTACAAATGTAAGTCATGTGAAGGTTTATATTTCCTGATCTGACAGGATGGTTATTGCACATGTAGTAATGTGAAGGTTTATATGTCCTGATCTGACAGGATGGTTATTACAAATATAAGTCATGTGAAGGTTTATATTTCCTGATATGACAGGATGGTTATTGCACATGTAGTAATGTGAAGGTTTATATGTCCTGATCTGACAGGATGGTTATTACAAATGTAAGTCATGTGAAGGTTTATATGTCCTGATCTGACAGGATGGTTATTACACATGTAAGTCATGTGACAGTTTATATGTCCTGATCTGACAGGGTGGTTATTACAAATATAGTCATGTGAAGGTTTATATGTCCCGATCTGACAGGATGGTTATTATACATGTAAGTCATGTGAAGGTTTATATGTCCTTATCTGACAGGATGGTTATTACACATGTAAGTCATGTGAAGGTTTATATGTCCCGATCTGACAGGATGGTTATTACACAAGTAAGTCATGTTAAGGTTTATATGTCCTGATCTGACAGGGTGGTTATTACAAATATAGTCATGTGAAGGTTTATATGTCCTGATCTGACAGGATGGTTATTACAAATGTAAGTCATGTGAAGGTTTATATGTCCTGATCTGACAGCATGGTTATTACACATGTAAGTCATGTGAAGGTTTATATGTCCTTATCTGACAGGGTGGTTATTAAAAATATAGTCATGTGAAGGTTTATATGTCCTGATTTGACAGAATGGTTATTACAAATGTAAGTCATGTGAAGGATTATATGTCCCGATCTGAAAGGATGGTTATTACAAATGTAAGTCATGTGAAGGTTTATCTGTGCTGATGTGACAGGATGGTTATTACACATGTAAGTCGTGTGAAGGTTTATATGTCCCGATCTGACAGGATGGTTATTACACATGTAAGTCATGTGAAGGTTTATATGTCCTGATCTGATAGGATGATTATTACAAATGTAAGTCATTTGAATGTTTAAAAGTCCTGATCTGACAGGGTGGTTATTACAAATATAGTCATGTGAAGGTTTATATGTCCTGATCTGACAGGATGGTTATTACAAATGTAAGTCATGTGAAGGTTTATATGTCCCGATCTGACAGGATGTTTATTACAAACGTAAGTCATGTGAAGGTTTATATGTCCTGATCTGACAGGATGGTTATTACACATGTAAGTCGTGTGAAGGTTTATATGTCCTGATCTGACAGGATGGTTATTACACATGTAAGTCATGTGAAGGTTTAAATGTCCTGATCTGACAGGGTGGTTATTACAAATATTGTCATGTGAAGGTTTATATGTCCTGATCTGACAGGATGGTTATTACAAATATAAGTCATGTGAAGGTTTATATTTCCTGATCTGACAGGATGGTTATTGCACATGTAGTAATGTGAAGGTTTATATGTCCTGATCTGACAGGATGGTTATTACAAATGTAAGTCATGTGAAGGTTTATATTTCCTGATCTGACAGGATGGTTATTGCACATGTAGTAATGTGAAGGTTTATATGTCATGATCTGACAGGATGGTTATTACAAATGTAAGTCATGTGAAGGTTTATATTTCCTGATCTGACAGGATGGTTATTGCACATGTAGTAATGTGAAGGTTTATATGTCCTGATCTGACAGGATGGTTATTACAAATATAAGTCATGTGAAGGTTTATATTTCCTGATATGACAGGATGGTTATTGCACATGTAGTAATGTGAAGGTTTATATGTCCTGATCTGACAGGATGGTTATTACAAATGTAAGTCATGTGAAGGTTTATATGTCCTGATCTGACAGGATGGTTATTACACATGTAAGTCATGTGACAGTTTATATGTCCTGATCTGACAGGGTGGTTATTACAAATATAGTCATGTGAAGGTTTATATGTCCCGATCTGACAGGATGGTTATTATACATGTAAGTCATGTGAAGGTTTATATGTCCTTATCTGACAGGATGGTTATTACACATGTAAGTCATGTGAAGGTTTATATGTCCCGATCTGACAGGATGGTTATTACACAAGTAAGTCATGTTAAGGTTTATATGTCCTGATCTGACAGGGTGGTTATTACAAATATAGTCATGTGAAGGTTTATATGTCCTGATCTGACAGGATGGTTATTACAAATGTAAGTCATGTGAAGGTTTATATGTCCTGATCTGACAGCATGGTTATTACACATGTAAGTCATGTGAAGGTTTATATGTCCTTATCTGACAGGGTGGTTATTAAAAATATAGTCATGTGAAGGTTTATATGTCCTGATTTGACAGAATGGTTATTACAAATGTAAGTCATGTGAAGGATTATATGTCCCGATCTGAAAGGATGGTTATTACAAATGTAAGTCATGTGAAGGTTTATCTGTGCTGATGTGACAGGATGGTTATTACACATGTAAGTCGTGTGAAGGTTTATATGTCCCGATCTGACAGGATGGTTATTACACATGTAAGTCATGTGAAGGTTTATATGTCCTGATCTGATAGGATGATTATTACAAATGTAAGTCATTTGAATGTTTAAAAGTCCTGATCTGACAGGGTGGTTATTACAAATATAGTCATGTGAAGGTTTATATGTCCTGATCTGACAGGATGGTTATTACAAATGTAAGTCATGTGAAGGTTTATATGTCCCGATCTGACAGGATGTTTATTACAAACGTAAGTCATGTGAAGGTTTATATGTCCTGATCTGACAGGATGGTTATTACACATGTAAGTCGTGTGAAGGTTTATATGTCCTGATCTGACAGGATGGTTATTACACATGTAAGTCATGTGAAGGTTTAAATGTCCTGATCTGACAGGGTGGTTATTACAAATATTGTCATGTGAAGGTTTATATGTCCTGATCTGACAGGATGGTTATTACAAATATAAGTCATGTGAAGGTTTATATTTCCTGATCTGACAGGATGGTTATTGCACATGTAGTAATGTGAAGGTTTATATGTCCTGATCTGACAGGATGGTTATTACAAATGTAAGTCATGTGAAGGTTTATATTTCCTGATCTGACAGGATGGTTATTGCACATGTAGTAATGTGAAGGTTTATATGTCCTGATCTGACAGGATGGTTATTACAAATGTAAGTCATGTGAAGGTTTATATTTCCTGATCTGACAGGATGGTTATTGCACATGTAGTAATGTGAAGGTTTATATGTCCTGATCTGACAGGATGGTTATTACAAATATAAGTCATGTGAAGGTTTATATTTCCTGATATGACAGGATGGTTATTGCACATGTAGTAATGTGAAGGTTTATATGTCCTGATCTGACAGGATGGTTATTACAAATGTAAGTCATGTGAAGGTTTATATGTCCTGATCTGACAGGATGGTTATTACACATGTAAGTCATGTGACAGTTTATATGTCCTGATCTGACAGGGTGGTTATTACAAATATAGTCATGTGAAGGTTTATATGTCCCGATCTGACAGGATGGTTATTATACATGTAAGTCATGTGAAGGTTTATATGTCCTTATCTGACAGGATGGTTATTACACATGTAAGTCATGTGAAGGTTTATATGTCCCGATCTGACAGGATGGTTATTACACAAGTAAGTCATGTTAAGGTTTATATGTCCTGATCTGACAGGGTGGTTATTACAAATATAGTCATGTGAAGGTTTATATGTCCTGATCTGACAGGATGGTTATTACAAATGTAAGTCATGTGAAGGTTTATATGTCCTGATCTGACAGCATAGTTATTACACATGTAAGTCATGTGAAGGTTTATATGTCCTGATCTGACAGGGTGGTTATTAAAAATATAGTCATGTGAAGGTTTATATGTCCTGATCTGACAGGATGGTTATTACAAATGTAAGTCATGTGAAGGTTTATATTTCCTGATCTGACAGGATGGTTATTGCACATGTAGTAATGTGAAGGTTTATATGTCCTGATCTGACAGGATGGTTATTACAAATGTAAGTCATGTGAAGGTTTATATTTCCTGATCTGACAGGATGGTTATTGCACATGTAGTAATGTGAAGGTTTATATGTCCTGATCTGACAGGATGGTTATTACAAATGTAAGTCATGTGAAGGTTTATATTTCCTGATATGACAGGATGGTTATTGCACATGTAGTAATGTGAAGGTTTATATGTCCTGATCTGACAGGATGGTTATTACAAATGTAAGTCATGTGAAGGTTTATATGTCCTGATCTGACAGGATGGTTATTACACATGTAAGTCATGTGACAGTTTATATGTCCTGATCTGACAGGGTGGTTATTACAAATATAGTCATGTGAAGGTTTATGTGTCCCGATCTGACAGGATGGTTATTATACATGTAAGTCATGTGAAGGTTTATATGTCCTGATCTGACAGGATGGTTATTACACATGTAAGTCATGTGAAGGTTTATATGTCCCGATCTGACAGGATGGTTATTACACAAGTAAGTCATGTTAAGGTTTATATGTCCTGATCTGACAGGGTGGTTATTACAAATATAGTCATGTGAAGGTTTATATGTCCTGATCTGACAGGATGGTTATTACAAATGTAAGTCATGTGAAGGTTTATATGTCCTGATCTGACAGCATAGTTATTACACATGTAAGTCATGTGAAGGTTTATATGTCCTGATCTGACAGGGTGGTTATTAAAAATATAGTCATGTGAAGGTTTATATGTCCTGATCTGACAGGATGGTTATTACAAATGTAAGTCATGTGAAGGATTATATGTCCCGATCTGAAAGGATGGTTATTACAAATGTAAGTCATGTGAAGGTTTATCTGTGCTGATGTGACAGGATGGTTATTACACATGTAAGTCGTGTGAAGGTTTATATGTCCCGATCTGACAGGATGGTTATTACACATGTAAGTCATGTGAAGGTTTATATGTCCTGATCTGAGAGGATGATTATTACAAATGTAAGTCATTTGAAGGTTTCTATGTCCTGATCTGACAGGATGGTTATTGCAAATGTAGTAATGTGAAGGTTTATATGTCCTGATCTGACAGGATGGTTATTACGAATGCAAGTCATGTGAAGGTTTATATGTCCTGATCTGACAGGATGGTTATTACACATGTAAGTCATGTGAAGGTTTAAATGTCCTGATCTGACAGGGTGGTTATTACAAATATAGTCATGTGAAGGTTTATATGTCCTGATCTGACAGGATGGTTATTACAAATGTAAGTCATGTGAAGGTTTATATGTCCCGATCTGACAGAATGGTTATTACAAACGTAAGTCATGTGAAGGTTTATATGTCCTGATCTGACAGGATGGTTATTACACATGTAAGTCGTGTGAAGGTTTATATGTCCCGATCTGACAGGATGGTTATTACACATGTAAGTCATGTGAAGGTTTATATGTCCTGATCTGAGAGGATGATTATTACAAATGTAAGTCATTTGAAGGTTTCTATGTCCTGATCTGACAGGATGGTTATTGCAAATTAGTAATGTGAAGGTTTATATGTCCTGATCTGACAGGATGGTTATTACAAATGTTAGTCATGTGAAGGTTTATATGTCCTGATCTGACAGGATGGTTATTGCAAATGTAAGTCATGTGAAGGTTTATATGTCCTGATCTGACAGGATGGTTATTACAAATGTAGTAATGTGAAGGTTTATATGTCCTGATCTGACAGGATGGTTATTACAAATGTTAGTCATGTGAAGGTTTATATGTCCTGATCTGACAGGATGGTTATTGCAAATGTAGTAATGTGAAGGTTTATATGTCCTGATCTGACAGGATGGTTATTACGAATGCAAGTCATGTGAAGGTTTATATGTCCTGATCTGACAGGATGGTTATTACACATGTAAGTCATGTGAAGGTTTAAATGTCCTGATCTGACAGGGTGGTTATTACAAATATAGTCATGTGAAGGTTTATATGTCCTGATCTGACAGGATGGTTATTACAAATGTAAGTCATGTGAAGGTTTATATGTCCCGATCTGACAGAATGGTTATTACAAACGTAAGTCATGTGAAGGTTTATATGTCCTGATCTGACAGGATGGTTATTACACATGTAAGTCATGTGAAGGTTTATATGTCCTGATCTGACAGGATGGTTATTACACATGTAAGTCATGTGAAGGTTTAAATGTCCTGATCTGACAGGGTGGTTATTACAAATATTGTCATGTGAAGGTTTATATGTCCTGATCTGACAGGATGGTTATTACAAATGTAAGTCATGTGAAGGTTTATATTTCCTGATCTGACAGGATGGTTATTGCACATGTAGTAATGTGAAGGTTTATATGTCCTGATCTGACAGGATGGTTATTACAAATGTAAGTCATGTGAAGGTTTATATTTCCTGATCTGACAGGATGGTTATTGCACATGTAGTAATGTGAAAGTTTATATGTCCTGATCTGACAGGATGGTTATTACAAATGTAAGTCATGTGAAGGTTTATATTTCCTGATATGACAGGATGGTTATTGCACATGTAGTAATGTGAAGGTTTATATGTCCTGATCTGACAGGATGGTTATTACAAATGTAAGTCATGTGAAGGTTTATATGTCCTGATCTGACAGGATGGTTATTACACATGTAAGTCATGTGACAGTTTATATGTCCTGATCTGACAGGGTGGTTATTACAAATATAGTCATGTGAAGGTTTATATGTCCCGATCTGACAGGATGGTTATTACACATGTAAGTCATGTGAAGGTTTATATGTCCTGATCTGACAGGATGGTTATTACACATGTAAGTCATGTGAAGGTTTATATGTCCCGATCTGACAGGATGGTTATTACACAAGTAAGTCATGTTAAGGTTTATATGTCCTGATCTGACAGGGTGGTTATTACAAATATAGTCATGTGAAGGTTTATATGTCCTGATCTGACAGGATGGTTATTACAAATGTAAGTCATGTGAAGGTTTATATGTCCTGATCTGACAGGATGGTTATTACACATGTAAGTCATGTGAAGGTTTATATGTCCTGATCTGACAGGGTGGTTATTCCACATGTATGTCGTGTGAAGGTTTACATGTCCTGATCTGACAGGATGGTTTTTACAAATGTAAGTCATGTGAAGGTTTATATTTCCTGGTCTGACAGGATGGTTATTACAAATGCAAGTCATGTGAAGGTTTATATGTCCTGATCTGACAGGATGGTTATTACAAATGTAAGTCATGTGAAGGTTTATATTTCCTGATCTGACAGGATGGTTATTGCACATGTAGTAATGTGAAGGTTTATATGTCCTGATCTGACAGGATGGTTATTACAAATATAAGTCATGTGAAGGTTTATATTTCCTGATATGACAGGATGGTTATTGCACATGTAGTAATGTGAAGGTTTATATGTCCTGATCTGACAGGATGGTTATTACAAATGTAAGTCATGTGAAGGTTTATATGTCCTGATCTGACAGGATGGTTATTACACATGTAAGTCATGTGACAGTTTATATGTCCTGATCTGACAGGGTGGTTATTACAAATATAGTCATGTGAAGGTTTATATGTCCCGATCTGACAGGATGGTTATTATACATGTAAGTCATGTGAAGGTTTATATGTCCTTATCTGACAGGATGGTTATTACACATGTAAGTCATGTGAAGGTTTATATGTCCCGATCTGACAGGATGGTTATTACACAAGTAAGTCATGTTAAGGTTTATATGTCCTGATCTGACAGGGTGGTTATTACAAATATAGTCATGTGAAGGTTTATATGTCCTGATCTGACAGGATGGTTATTACAAATGTAAGTCATGTGAAGGTTTATATGTCCTGATCTGACAGCATGGTTATTACACATGTAAGTCATGTGAAGGTTTATATGTCCTGATCTGACAGGGTGGTTATTAAAAATATAGTCATGTGAAGGTTTATATGTCCTGATTTGACAGGATGGTTATTACAAATGTAAGTCATGTGAAGGATTATATGTCCCGATCTGAAAGGATGGTTATTACAAATGTAAGTCATGTGAAGGTTTATCTGTGCTGATGTGACAGGATGGTTATTACACATGTAAGTCGTGTGAAGGTTTATATGTCCCGATCTGACAGGATGGTTATTACACATGTAAGTCATGTGAAGGTTTATATGTCCTGATCTGAGAGGATGATTATTACAAATGTAAGTCATTTGAAGGTTTCTATGTCCTGATCTGACAGGATGGTTATTGCAAATTAGTAATGTGAAGGTTTATATGTCCTGATCTGACAGGATGGTTATTACAAATATTAGTCATGTGAAGGTTTATATGTCCTGATCTGACAGGATGGTTATTGCAAATGTAAGTCATGTGAAGGTTTATATGTCCTGATCTGACAGGATGGTTATTACAAATGTAGTAATGTGAAGGTTTATATGTCCTGATCTGACAGGATGGTTATTACAAATATAAGTCATGTGAAGGTTTATATTTCCTGATATGACAGGATGGTTATTGCACATGTAGTAATGTGAAGGTTTATATGTCCTGATCTGACAGGATGGTTATTACAAATGTAAGTCATGTGAAGGTTTATATGTCCTGATCTGACAGGATGGTTATTACACATGTAAGTCATGTGACAGTTTATATGTCCTGATCTGACAGGGTGGTTATTATAAATATAGTCATGTGAAGGTTTATATGTCCCGATCTGACAGGATGGTTATTATACATGTAAGTCATGTGAAGGTTTATATGTCCTTATCTGACAGGATGGTTATTACACATGTAAGTCATGTGAAGGTTTATATGTCCCGATCTGACAGGATGGTTATTACACAAGTAAGTCATGTTAAGGTTTATATGTCCTGATCTGACAGGGTGGTTATTACAAATATAGTCATGTGAAGGTTTATATGTCCTGATCTGACAGGATGGTTATTACAAATGTAAGTCATGTGAAGGTTTATATGTCCTGATCTGACAGCATGGTTATTACACATGTAAGTCATGTGAAGGTTTATATGTCCTGATCTGACAGGGTGGTTATTAAAAATATAGTCATGTGAAGGTTTATATGTCCTGATTTGACAGGATGGTTATTACAAATGTAAGTCATGTGAAGGATTATATGTCCCGATCTGAAAGGATGGTTATTACAAATGTAAGTCATGTGAAGGTTTATCTGTGCTGATGTGACAGGATGGTTATTACACATGTAAGTCGTGTGAAGGTTTATATGTCCCGATCTGACAGGATGGTTATTACACATGTAAGTCATGTGAAGGTTTATATGTCCTGATCTGAGAGGATGATTATTACAAATGTAAGTCATTTGAAGGTTTCTATGTCCTGATCTGACAGGATGGTTATTGCAAATTAGTAATGTGAAGGTTTATATGTCCTGATCTGACAGGATGGTTATTACAAATGTTAGTCATGTGAAGGTTTATATGTCCTGATCTGACAGGATGGTTATTGCAAATGTAAGTCATGTGAAGGTTTATATGTCCTGATCTGACAGGATGGTTATTACAAATGTAGTAATGTGAAGGTTTATATGTCCTGATCTGACAGGATGGTTATTACAAATGTTAGTCATGTGAAGGTTTATATGTCCTGATCTGACAGGATGGTTATTGCAAATGTAGTAATGTGAAGGTTTATATGTCCTGATCTGACAGGATGGTTATTACGAATGCAAGTCATGTGAAGGTTTATATGTCCTGATCTGACAGGATGGTTATTACACATGTAAGTCATGTGAAGGTTTAAATGTCCTGATCTGACAGGGTGGTTATTACAAATATAGTCATGTGAAGGTTTATATGTCCTGATCTGACAGGATGGTTATTACAAATGTAAGTCATGTGAAGGTTTATATGTCCCGATCTGACAGAATGGTTATTACAAACGTAAGTCATGTGAAGGTTTATATGTCCTGATCTGACAGGATGGTTATTACACATGTAAGTCGTGTGAAGGTTTATATGTCCTGATCTGACAGGATGGTTATTACACATGTAAGTCATGTGAAGGTTTAAATGTCCTGATCTGACAGGGTGGTTATTACAAATATTGTCATGTGAAGGTTTATATGTCCTGATCTGACAGGATGGTTATTACAAATGTAAGTCATGTGAAGGTTTATATTTCCTGATCTGACAGGATGGTTATTGCACATGTAGTAATGTGAAGGTTTATATGTCCTGATCTGACAGGATGGTTATTACAAATGTAAGTCATGTGAAGGTTTATATTTCCTGATCTGACAGGATGGTTATTGCACATGTAGTAATGTGAAGGTTTATATGTCCTGATCTGACAGGATGGTTATTACAAATGTAAGTCATGTGAAGGTTTATATTTCCTGATATGACAGGATGGTTATTGCACATGTAGTAATGTGAAGGTTTATATGTCCTGATCTGACAGGATGGTTATTACAAATGTAAGTCATGTGAAGGTTTATATGTCCTGATCTGACAGGATGGTTATTACACATGTAAGTCATGTGACAGTTTATATGTCCTGATCTGACAGGGTGGTTATTACAAATATAGTCATGTGAAGGTTTATATGTCCCGATCTGACAGGATGGTTATTACACATGTAAGTCATGTGAAGGTTTATATGTCCTGATCTGACAGGATGGTTATTACACATGTAAGTCATGTGAAGGTTTATATGTCCCGATCTGACAGGATGGTTATTACACAAGTAAGTCATGTTAAGGTTTATATGTCCTGATCTGACAGGGTGGTTATTACAAATATAGTCATGTGAAGGTTTATATGTCCTGATCTGACAGGATGGTTATTACAAATGTAAGTCATGTGAAGGTTTATATGTCCTGATCTGACAGGATGGTTATTACACATGTAAGTCATGTGAAGGTTTATATGTCCTGATCTGACAGGGTGGTTATTAAAAATACAGTCATGTGAAGGTTTATATGTCCTGATCTGACAGGATGGTTATTACAAATGTAAGTCATGTGAAGGATTATATGTCCCGATCTGAAAGGATGGTTATTACAAATGTAAGTCATGTGAAGGTTTATCTGTGCTGATGTGACAGGATGGTTATTACACATGTAAGTCGTGTGAAGGTTTATATGTCCCGATCTGACAGGATGGTTATTACACATGTAAGTCATGTAAATGTTTATATGTCCTGATCTGAGAGGATGATTATTACAAATGTAAGTCATTTGAAGGTTTCTATGTCCTGATCTGACAGGATGGTTATTACACATGTAAGTCGTGTGAAGGTTTATGTGTCCCGATCTGACAGGATGGTTATTACACAAGTAAGTCATGTGAAGGTTTATATGTCCTGATCTGACAGGATGGTTGTTACACATGTATGTCATGTGAAGGTTTATATGTCCTGATCTGACAGGGTGGTTATTCCACATGTATGTCGTGTGAAGGTTTACATGTCCTGATCTGACAGGATGGTTTTTACAAATGTAAGTCATGTGAAGGTTTATATTTCCTGGTCTGACAGGATGGTTATTACAAATGCAAGTCATGTGAAGGTTTATATGTCCTGATCTGACAGGGTGGTTATTCCACATGTATATCGTGTGAAGGTTTATATGTCCTGATATGACAGGATGGTTATTACACATGTAAGTCATGTGAAGGCTTGTATGTCCTGATCTGACAGGGTGGTTATTACACATGTAAGTCGTGTGAAGGTTTATATGTCCTGATCTGACAAGATGGTTATTACAAATGCAAGTCATGTGAAGGTTTATATGTCCTGATCTGACAGGATGGTTATTACATTGTAAGTCGTGTGAAGGTTTATATGTCCTGATCTGAAGGGATGGTTATTACAAATGTAGTAATTTGAAGTTTTATATGTCCTGATCTGACAGGGTGGTTATTCCACATGTATGTCGTGTGAAGGTTTACATGTCCTGATCTGACAGGATGGTTTTTACAAATGTAAGTCATGTGAAGGTTTATATTTCCTGGTCTGACAGGATGGTTATTACAAATGCAAGTCATGTGAAGGTTTATATGTCCTGATCTGAAAGGGTGGTTATTCCACATGTATATTTTGTGAAGGTTTATATGTCCTGATCTGACAGGATGGTTATTACACATGTAAGTCATGTGAAGGTTTGTATGTCCTGATCTGACAGGATGGTTATTACACATGTAAGTCGTGTGAAGGTTTATATGTCCTGATCTGACAAGATGGTTATTACAAATGCAAGTCATGTGAAGGTTTATATGTCCTGATCTGACAGGATGGTTATTACAAATGTAAGTCATGTGAAGGTTTAAATGTCCTGATCTGACAGGATGGTTATTACATTGTAAGTCGTGTGAAGGTTTATATGTCCTGATCTGAATGGATGGTTATCACAAATGTAGGAATTTGAAGTTTTATATGTCCTGATCTAACAGGATGGTTATTACAAATGTTAGTCATGTGAAGGTTTATATGTCCTGATCTGACAGGATGGTTATTGCAAATGTAGTAATGAGAAGGTTTATATGTCCTGATCTGACAGGATGGTTATTACAAATGTTAGTCATGTGAAGGTTTATATGTCCTGATCTGACAGGATGGTTATTGCAAATGTAAGTCATGTGAAGGTGTATATGTCCTGATCTGACAGGATGGTTATTACAAATGTAGTAATGTGAAGGTTTATATGTCCTGATCTGACAGGATGGTTATTACAAATGTTAGTCATGTGAAGGTTTATATGTCCTCATCTGACAGGATGGTTATTGCAAATGTAGTAATGTGAAGGTTTATATGTCCCGATCTGAAAGGATGGTTATTACAAATGTAAGTCATGTGAAGGTTTATGTGTGCTGATGTGACAGGATGGTTATTAAACATGTTAGTCGTGTGAAGGTTTATATGTCCCGATCTGACAGGATGGTTATTACACATGTAAGTCATGTGAAGGTTTATATGTCCTGATCTGAGAGGATGATTATTACAAATGTAAGTCATGTGAAGGTTTATATGTCCTGATCTGACAGGATGGTTATTACACATGTAAGTCGTGTGAAGGTTTATATGTCCTGATCTGACAGGATGGTCGTTACACATGTAAGTCATGTGAAGGTTTATATGTCCTGATCTGACAGGATGGTTTTTACAAATGTAAGTCATGTGAAGGTTTATATGTCCTGATCTGACAGGATGGTTATTACATTGTAAGTCGTGTGAAGGTTTATATGTCCTGATCTGAATGGATGGTTATTACAAATGTAGTAATTTGAAGTTTTATATGTCCTGATCTGACAGGGTGGTTATTCCACATGTATGTCGTGTGAAGGTTTACATGTCCTGATCTGACAGGATGGTTTTTACAAATGTAAGTCATGTGAAGGTTTATATTTCCTGGTCTGACAGGATGGTTATTACAAATGCAAGTCATGTGAAGGTTTATATGTCCTGATCTGAAAGGGTGGTTATTCCACATGTATATTTTGTGAAGGTTTATATGTCCTGATCTGACAGGATGGTTATTACACATGTAAGTCATGTGAAGGTTTGTATGTCCTGATCTGACAGGATGGTTATTACACATGTAAGTCGTGTGAAGGTTTATATGTCCTGATCTGACAAGATGGTTATTACAAATGCAAGTCATGTGAAGGTTTATATGTCCTGATCTGACAGGATGGTTATTACAAATGTAAGTCATGTGAAGGTTTAAATGTCCTGATCTGACAGGATGGTTATTACATTGTAAGTCGTGTGAAGGTTTATATGTCCTGATCTGAATGGATGGTTATCACAAATGTAGGAATTTGAAGTTTTATATGTCCTGATCTAACAGGATGGTTATTACAAATGTTAGTCATGTGAAGGTTTATATGTCCTGATCTGACAGGATGGTTATTGCAAATGTAAGTCATGTGAAGGTTTATATGTCCTGATCTGACAGGATGGTTATTACAAATGTAGTAATGTGAAGGTTTATATGTCCTGATCTGACAGGATGGTTATTACAAATGTTAGTCATGTGAAGGTTTATATGTCCTCATCTGACAGGATGGTTATTGCAAATGTAGTAATGTGAAGGTTTATATGTCCCGATCTGAAAGGATGGTTATTACAAATGTAAGTCATGTGAAGGTTTATGTGTGCTGATGTGACAGGATGGTTATTACACATGTTAGTCGTGTGAAGGTTTATATGTCCCGATCTGACAGGATGGTTATTACACATGTAAGTCATGTGAAGGTTTATATGTCCTGATCTGAGAGGATGATTATTACAAATGTGAGTCATGTGAAGGTTTATATGTCCTGATCTGACAGGATGGTTATTACACATGTAAGTCGTGTGAAGGTTTATATGTCCTGATCTGACAGGATGGTCGTTACACATGTAAGTCATGTGAAGGTTTATATGTCCTGATCTGACAGGATGGTTTTTACAAATGTAAGTCATGTGAAGGTTTATATATCCTGGTCTGACCGGATGGTTATTACAAATGCAAGTCATGTGAAGGTTTATATGTCCTGATTTGACAGGGTGGTTATTCCACATGTATATCGTGTGAAGGTTTATATGTCCTGATCTGACAGGATGGTTATTACACATGTAAGTCATGTGAAGGTTTGTATGTCCTGATCTCACAGGATGGTTATTACACATGTAAGTCATGTGAAGGTTTATATGTCCTGATTTGACAAGATGGTTATTACAAATGCAAGTCATGTGAAGGTTTATATGTCCTGATCTGACAGGATGGTTATTACAAATGTAAGTCATGTGAAGGATTATATGTCCCGATCTGAAAGGATGGTTATTACAAATGTAAGTTATGTGAAGGTTTATATTTCCTGGTCTGACAGGATGGTTATTACACATGTAAGTCGTGTGAAGGTTTATATGTCCCGATCTGACAGGATGGTTATTACACATGTAAGTCATGTGAAGGTTTATATGTCCTGATCTGAGAGGATGATTATTACAAATGTAAGTCATGTGAAGGTTTATATGTCCTGATCTGACAGGATGGTTATTACACATGTAAGTCGTGTGAAGGTTTATATGTCCTGATCTGACAGGATGGTCGTTACACATGTAAGTCATGTGAAGGTTTATATGTCCTGATCTGACAGGATGGTTTTTACAAATGTAAGTCATGTGAAGGTTTATATGTCCTGATCTGACAGGATGGTTATTACATTGTAAGTCGTGTGAAGGTTTATATGTCCTGATCTGAATGGATGGTTATTACAAATGTAGTAATTTGAAGTTTTATATGTCCTGATCTGACAGGGTGGTTATTCCACATGTATGTCGTGTGAAGGTTTACATGTCCTGATCTGACAGGATGGTTTTTACAAATGTAAGTCATGTGAAGGTTTATATTTCCTGGTCTGACAGGATGGTTATTACAAATGCAAGTCATGTGAAGGTTTATATGTCCTGATCTGAAAGGGTGGTTATTCCACATGTATATTTTGTGAAGGTTTATATGTCCTGATCTGACAGGATGGTTATTACACATGTAAGTCATGTGAAGGTTTGTATGTCCTGATCTGACAGGATGGTTATTACACATGTAAGTCGTGTGAAGGTTTATATGTCCTGATCTGACAAGATGGTTATTACAAATGCAAGTCATGTGAAGGTTTATATGTCCTGATCTGACAGGATGGTTATTACAAATGTAAGTCATGTGAAGGTTTAAATGTCCTGATCTGACAGGATGGTTATTACATTGTAAGTCGTGTGAAGGTTTATATGTCCTGATCTGAATGGATGGTTATCACAAATGTAGGAATTTGAAGTTTTATATGTCCTGATCTAACAGGATGGTTATTACAAATGTTAGTCATGTGAAGGTTTATATGTCCTGATCTGACAGGATGGTTATTGCAAATGTAAGTCATGTGAAGGTTTATATGTCCTGATCTGACAGGATGGTTATTACAAATGTAGTAATGTGAAGGTTTATATGTCCTGATCTGAAAGGATGGTTATTACAAATGTTAGTCATGTGAAGGTTTATATGTCCTCATCTGACAGGATGGTTATTGCAAATGTAGTAATGTGAAGGTTTATATGTCCCGATCTGAAAGGATGGTTATTACAAATGTAAGTCATGTGAAGGTTTATGTGTGCTGATGTGACAGGATGGTTATTACACATGTTAGTCGTGTGAAGGTTTATATGTCCCGATCTGACAGGATGGTTATTACACATGTAAGTCATGTGAAGGTTTATATGTCCTGATCTGAGAGGATGATTATTACAAATGTGAGTCATGTGAAGGTTTATATGTCCTGATCTGACAGGATGGTTATTACACATGTAAGTCGTGTGAAGGTTTATATGTCCTGATCTGACAGGATGGTCGTTACACATGTAAGTCATGTGAAGGTTTATATGTCCTGATCTGACAGGATGGTTTTTACAAATGTAAGTCATGTGAAGGTTTATATATCCTGGTCTGACAGGATGGTTATTACAAATGCAAGTCATGTGAAGGTTTATATGTCCTGATTTGACAGGGTGGTTATTCCACATGTATATCGTGTGAAGGTTTATATGTCCTGATCTGACAGGATGGTTATTACACATGTAAGTCATGTGAAGGTTTGTATGTCCTGATCTCACAGGATGGTTATTACACATGTAAGTCATGTGAAGGTTTATATGTCCTGATCTGACAAGATGGTTATTACAAATGCAAGTCATGTGAAGGTTTATATGTCCTGATCTGACAGGATGGTTATTACAAATGTAAGTCATGTGAAGGATTATATGTCCCGATCTGAAAGGATGGTTATTACAAATGTAAGTTATGTGAAGGTTTATGTGTGCTGATGTGACAGGATGGTTATTACACATGTAAGTCGTGTGAAGGTTTATATGTCCCGATCTGACAGGATGGTTATTACACATGTAAGTCATGTGAAGGTTTATATGCCCTGATCTGACAGGATGGTTATTACAAATGTAAGTCATGTGAAGGTTTATATGTCCTGATCTGACAGGATGGTTATTACAAATGTAAGTCATGTGAAGGTTTAAATGTCCTGATCTGACAGGATGGTTATTACATTGTAAGTCGTGTGAAGGTTTATATGTCCTGATCTGAATGGATGGTTATCACAAATGTAGGAATTTGAAGTTTTATATGTCCTGATCTAACAGGATGGTTATTACAAATGTTAGTCATGTGAAGGTTTATATGTCCTGATCTGACAGGATGGTTATTGCAAATGTAAGTCATGTGAAGGTTTATATGTCCTGATCTGACAGGATGGTTATTACAAATGTAGTAATGTGAAGGTTTATATGTCCTGATCTGACAGGATGGTTATTACAAATGTTAGTCATGTGAAGGTTTATATGTCCTGATCTGACAGGATGGTCGTTACACATGTAAGTCATGTGAAGGTTTATATGTCCTGATCTGACAGGATGGTTTTTACAAATGTAAGTCATGTGAAGGTTTATATGTCCTGATCTGACAGGATGGTTATTACATTGTAAGTCGTGTGAAGGTTTATATGTCCTGATCTGAATGGATGGTTATCACAAATGTAGGAATTTGAAGTTTTATATGTCCTGATCTAACAGGATGGTTATTACAAATGTTAGTCATGTGAAGGTTTATATGTCCTGATCTGACAGGATGGTTATTGCAAATGTAAGTCATGTGAAGGTTTATATGTCCTGATCTGACAGGATGGTTATTACAAATGTAGTAATGTGAAGGTTTATATGTCCTGATCTGACAGGATGGTTATTACAAATGTTAGTCATGTGAAGGTTTATATGTCCTCATCTGACAGGATGGTTATTGCAAAAGTAGTAATGTGAAGGTTTATATGTCCCGATCTGAAAGGATGGTTATTACAAATGTAAGTCATGTGAAGGTTTATGTGTGCTGATGTGACAGGATGGTTATTACACATGTTAGTCGTGTGAAGGTTTATATGTCCCGATCTGACAGGATGGTTATTACACATGTAAGTCATGTGAAGGTTTATATGTCCTGATCTGAGAGGATGATTATTACAAATGTGAGTCATGTGAAGGTTTATATGTCCTGATCTGACAGGATGGTTATTACACATGTAAGTCGTGCGAAGGTTTATATGTCCTGATCTGACAGGATGGTCGTTACACATGTAAGTCATGTGAAGGTTTATATGTCCTGATCTGACAGGATGGTTTTTACAAATGTAAGTCATGTGAAGGTTTATATATCCTGGTCTGACAGGATGGTTATTACAAATGCAAGTCATGTGAAGGTTTATATGTCCTGATTTGACAGGGTGGTTATTCCACATGTATATCGTGTGAAGGTTTATATGTCCTGATCTGACAGGATGGTTATTACACATGTAAGTCATGTGAAGGTTTGTATGTCCTGATCTCACAGGATGGTTATTACACATGTAAGTCATGTGAAGGTTTATATGTCCTGATCTGACAAGATGGTTATTACAAATGCAAGTCATGTGAAGGTTTATATGTCCTGATCTGACAGGATGGTTATTACAAATGTAAGTCATGTGAAGGATTATATGTCCCGATCTGAAAGGATGGTTATTACAAATGTAAGTTATGTGAAGGTTTATGTGTGCTGATGTGACAGGATGGTTATTACACATGTAAGTCGTGTGAAGGTTTATATGTCCCGATCTGACAGGATGGTTATTACACATGTAAGTCATGTGAAGGTTTATATGTCCTGATCTGAGAGGATGATTATTACAAATGTAAGTCATGTGAAGGTTTATATGTCCTGATCTGACAGGATGGTTATTACACATGTAAGTCGTGTGAAGGTTTATATGTCCTGATCTGACAGGATGGTCGTTACACATGTAAGTCATGTGAAGGTTTATATGTCCTGATCTGACAGGATGGTTTTTACAAATGTAAGTCATGTGAAGGTTTATATGTCCTGATCTGACAGGATGGTTATTACATTGTAAGTCGTGTGAAGGTTTATATGTCCTGATCTGAATGGATGGTTATTACAAATGTAGTAATTTGAAGTTTTATATGTCCTGATCTGACAGGGTGGTTATTCCACATGTATGTCGTGTGAAGGTTTACATGTCCTGATCTGACAGGATGGTTTTTACAAATGTAAGTCATGTGAAGGTTTATATTTCCTGGTCTGACAGGATGGTTATTACAAATGCAAGTCATGTGAAGGTTTATATGTCCTGATCTGAAAGGGTGGTTATTCCACATGTATATTTTGTGAAGGTTTATATGTCCTGATCTGACAGGATGGTTATTACACATGTAAGTCATGTGAAGGTTTGTATGTCCTGATCTGACAGGATGGTTATTACACATGTAAGTCGTGTGAAGGTTTATATGTCCTGATCTGACAAGATGGTTATTACAAATGCAAGTCATGTGAAGGTTTATATGTCCTGATCTGACAGGATGGTTATTACAAATGTAAGTCAGGTGAAGGTTTAAATGTCCTGATCTGACAGGATGGTTATTACATTGTAAGTCGTGTGAAGGTTTATATGTCCTGATCTGAATGGATGGTTATCACAAATGTAGGAATTTGAAGTTTTATATGTCCTGATCTAACAGGATGGTTATTACAAATGTTAGTAATGTGAAGGTTTATATGTCCTGATCTGACAGGATGGTTATTACAAATGTTAGTCATGTGAAGGTTTATATGTCCTCATCTGACAGGATGGTTATTGCAAATGTAGTAATGTGAAGGTTTATATGTCCCGATCTGAAAGGATGGTTATTACAAATGTAAGTCATGTGAAGGTTTATGTGTGCTGATGTGACAGGATGGTTATTACACATGTTAGTCGTGTGAAGGTTTATATGTCCCGATCTGACAGGATGGTTATTACACATGTAAGTCATGTGAAGGTTTATATGTCCTGATCTGAGAGGATGATTATTACAAATGTGAGTCATGTGAAGGTTTATATGTCCTGATCTGACAGGATGGTTATTACACATGTAAGTCGTGTGAAGGTTTATATGTCCTGATCTGACAGGATGGTCGTTACAATTGTAAGTCATGTGAAGGTTTATATGTCCTGATCTGACAGGATGGTTATTACAAATGTGAGTCATGTGAAGGTTTATATGTCCTGATCTGACAGGATGGTTATTACACATGTAAGTCGTGTGAAGTTTTATATGTCCTGATCTAACAGGATGGTTATTACACATGTAAGTCGTGTGAAGGTTTATATGTCCCGATCTGACAGGATGGTTATTACACATGTAAGTCATGTAAAGGTTTATATGTCCTGATCTGAGAGGATGATTATTACAAATGTAAGTCATTTGAAGGTTTCTATGTCCTGATCTGACAGGATGGTTATTACACATGTAAGTCGTGTGAAGGTTTATGTGTCCCGATCTGACAGGATGGTTATTACACAAGTAAGTCATGTGAAGGTTTATATGTCCTGATCTGACAGGATGGTTGTTACACATGTAAGTCATGTGAAGGTTTATATGTCCTGATCTGACAGGGTGGTTATTCCACATGTATGTCGTGTGAAGGTTTACATGTCCTGATCTGACAGGATGGTTTTTACAAATGTAAGTCATGTGAAGGTTTATATTTCCTGGTCTGACAGGATGGTTATTACAAATGCAAGTCATGTGAAGGTTTATATGTCCTGATCTGACAGGGTGGTTATTCCACATGTATATCGTGTGAAGGTTTATATGTCCTGATCTGACAGGATGGTTATTACACATGTAAGTCATGTGAAGGCTTGTATGTCCTGATCTGACAGGGTGGTTATTACACATATAAGTCGTGTGAAGGTTTATATGTCCTGATCTGACAAGATGGTTATTACAAATGCAAGTCATGTGAAGGTTTATATGTCCTGATCTGACAGGATGGTTATTACATTGTAAGTCGTGTGAAGGTTTATATGTCCTGATCTGAAGGGATGGTTATTACAAATGTAGTAATTTGAAGTTTTATATGTCCTGATCTGACAGGGTGGTTATTCCACATGTATGTCGTGTGAAGGTTTACATGTCCTGATCTGACAGGATGGTTTTTACAAATGTAAGTCATGTGAAGGTTTATATTTCCTGGTCTGACAGGATGGTTATTACAAATGCAAGTCATGTGAAGGTTTATATGTCCTGATCTGAAAGGGTGGTTATTCCACATGTATATTTTGTGAAGGTTTATATGTCCTGATCTGACAGGATGGTTATTACACATGTAAGTCATGTGAAGGTTTGTATGTCCTGATCTGACAGGATGGTTATTACACATGTAAGTCGTGTGAAGGTTTATATGTCCTGATCTGACAAGATGGTTATTACAAATGCAAGTCATGTGAAGGTTTATATGTCCTGATCTGACAGGATGGTTATTACAAATGTAAGTCATGTGAAGGTTTAAATGTCCTGATCTGACAGGATGGTTATTACATTGTAAGTCGTGTGAAGGTTTATATGTCCTGATCTGAATGGATGGTTATCACAAATGTAGGAATTTGAAGTTTTATATGTCCTGATCTAACAGGATGGTTATTACAAATGTTAGTCATGTGAAGGTTTATATGTCCTGATCTGACAGGATAGTTATTGCAAATGTAGTAATGAGAAGGTTTATATGTCCTGATCTGACAGGATGGTTATTACAAATGTTAGTCATGTGAAGGTTTATATGTCCTGATCTGACAGGATGGTTATTGCAAATGTAAGTCATGTGAAGGTTTATATGTCCTGATCTGACAGGATGGTTATTACAAATGTAGTAATGTGAAGGTTTATATGTCCTGATCTGACAGGATGGTTATTACAAATGTTAGTCATGTGAAGGTTTATATGTCCTCATCTGACAGGATGGTTATTGCAAATGTAGTAATGTGAAGTTTTATATGTCCCGATCTGAAAGGATGGTTATTACAAATGTAAGTCATGTGAAGGTTTATGTGTGCTGATGTGACAGGATGGTTATTACACATGTTAGTCGTGTGAAGGTTTATATGTCCCGATCTGACAGGATGGTTATTACACATGTAAGTCATGTGAAGGTTTATATGTCCTGATCTGAGAGGATGATTATTACAAATGTAAGTCATGTGAAGGTTTATATGTCCTGATCTGACAGGATGGTTATTACACATGTAAGTCGTGTGAAGGTTTATATGTCCTGATCTGACAGGATGGTCGTTACACATGTAAGTCATGTGAAGGTTTATATGTCCTGATCTGACAGGATGGTTTTTACAAATGTAAGTCATGTGAAGGTTTATATGTCCTGATCTGACAGGTTGGTTATTACATTGTAAGTCGTGTGAAGGTTTATATGTCCTGATCTGAATGGATGGTTATTACAAATGTAGTAATTTGAAGTTTTATATGTCCTGATCTGACAGGGTGGTTATTCCACATGTATGTCGTGTGAAGGTTTATATTTCCTGGTCTGACAGGATGGTTATTACAAATGCAAGTCATGTGAAGGTTTATATGTCCTGCTCTGAAAGGGTGGTTATTCCACATGTATATTTTGTGAAGGTTTATATGTCCTGATCTGACAGGATGGTTATTACACATGTAAGTCATGTGAAGGTTTGTATGTCCTGATCTGACAGGATGGTTATTACACATGTAAGTCGTGTGAAGGTTTATATGTCCTGATCTGACAAGATGGTTATTACAAATGCAAGTCATGTGAAGGTTTATATGTCCTGATCTGACAGGATGGTTATTACAAATGTAAGTCATGTGAAGGTTTAAATGTCCTGATCTGACAGGATGGTTATTACATTGTAAGTCGTGTGAAGGTTTATATGTCCTGATCTGAATGGATGGTTATCACAAATGTAGGAATTTGAAGTTTTATATGTCCTGATCTAACAGGATGGTTATTACAAATGTTAGTCATGTGAAGGTTTATATGTCCTGATCTGACAGGATGGTTATTGCAAATGTAGTAATGAGAAGGTTTATATGTCCTGATCTGACAGGATGGTTATTACAAATGTTAGTCATGTGAAGGTTTATATGTCCTGATCTGACAGGATGGTTATTGCAAATGTAAGTCATGTGAAGGTTTATATGTCCTGATCTGACAGGATGGTTATTACAAATGTAGTAATGTGAAGGTTTATATGTCCTGATCTGACAGGATGGTTATTACAAATGTTAGTCATGTGAAGGTTTATATGTCCTCATCTGACAGGATGGTTATTGCAAATGTAGTAATGTGAAGGTTTATATGTCCCGATCTGAAAGGATGGTTATTACAAATGTAAGTCATGTGAAGGTTTATGTGTGCTGATGTGACAGGATGGTTATTACACATGTTAGTCGTGTGAAGGTTTATATGTCCCGATCTGACAGGATGGTTATTACACATGTAAGTCATGTGAAGGTTTATATGTCCTGATCTGAGAGGATGATTATTACAAATGTAAGTCATGTGAAGGTTTATATGTCCTGATCTGACAGGATGGTTATTACACATGTAAGTCGTGTGAAGGTTTATATGTCCTGATCTGACAGGATGGTCGTTACACATGTAAGTCATGTGAAGGTTTATATGTCCTGATCTGACAGGATGGTTTTTACAAATGTAAGTCATGTGAAGGTTTATATGTCCTGATCTGACAGGTTGGTTATTACATTGTAAGTCGTGTGAAGGTTTATATGTCCTGATCTGAATGGATGGTTATTACAAATGTAGTAATTTGAAGTTTTATATGTCCTGATCTGACAGGGTGGTTATTCCACATGTATGTCGTGTGAAGGTTTACATGTCCTGATCTGACAGGATGGTTTTTACAAATGTTAGTCATGTGAAGGTTTATATTTCCTGGTCTGACAGGATGGTTATTACAAATGCAAGTCATGTGAAGGTTTATATGTCCTGCTCTGAAAGGGTGGTTATTCCACATGTATATTTTGTGAAGGTTTATATGTCCTGATCTGACAGGATGGTTATTACACATGTAAGTCATGTGAAGGTTTGTATGTCCTGATCTGACAGGATGGTTATTACACATGTAAGTCGTGTGAAGGTTTATATGTCCTGATCTGACAAGATGGTTATTACAAATGCAAGTCATGTGAAGGTTTATATGTCCTGATCTGACAGGATGGTTATTACAAATGTAAGTCATGTGAAGGTTTAAATGTCCTGATCTGACAGGATGGTTATTACATTGTAAGTCGTGTGAAGGTTTATATGTCCTGATCTGAATGGATGGTTATCACAAATGTAGGAATTTGAAGTTTTATATGTCCTGATCTAACAGGATGGTTATTACAAATGTTAGTCATGTGAAGGTTTATATGTCCTGATCTGACAGGATGGTTATTGCAAATGTAGTAATGAGAAGGTTTATATGTCCTGATCTGACAGGATGGTTATTACAAATGTTAGTCATGTGAAGGTTTATATGTCCTGATCTGACAGGATGGTTATTGCAAATGTAAGTCATGTGAAGGTTTATATGTCCTGATCTGACAGGATGGTTATTACAAATGTAGTAATGTGAAGGTTTATATGTCCTGATCTGACAGGATGGTTATTACAAATGTTAGTCATGTGAAGGTTTATATGTCCTCATCTGACAGGATGGTTATTGCAAATGTAGTAATGTGAAGGTTTATATGTCCCGATCTGAAAGGATGGTTATTACAAATGTAAGTCATGTGAAGGTTTATGTGTGCTGATGTGACAGGATGGTTATTACACATGTTAGTCGTGTGAAGGTTTATATGTCCCGATCTGACAGGATGGTTATTACACATGTAAGTCATGTGAAGGTTTATATGTCCTGATCTGAGAGGATGATTATTACAAATGTAAGTCATGTGAAGGTTTATATGTCCTGATCTGACAGGATGGTTATTACACATGTAAGTCGTGTGAAGGTTTATATGTCCTGATCTGACAGGATGGTCGTTACACATGTAAGTCATGTGAAGGTTTATATGTCCTGATCTGACAGGATGGTTTTTACAAATGTAAGTCATGTGAAGGTTTATATGTCCTGATCTGACAGGATGGTTATTACATTGTAAGTCGTGTGAAGGTTTATATGTCCTGATCTGAATGGATGGTTATTACAAATGTAGTAATTTGAAGTTTTATATGTCCTGATCTGACAGGGTGGTTATTCCACATGTATGTCGTGTGAAGGTTTACATGTCCTGATCTGACAGGATGGTTTTTACAAATGTAAGTCATGTGAAGGTTTATATTTCCTGGTCTGACAGGATGGTTATAACAAATGCAAGTCATGTGAAGGTTTATATGTCCTGATCTGAAAGGGTGGTTATTCCACATGTATATTTTGTGAAGGTTTATATGTCCTGGTCTGACAGGATGGTTATTACACATGTAAGTCATGTGAAGGTTTGTATGTCCTGATCTGACAGGATGGTTATTACACATGTAAGTCGTGTGAAGGTTTATATGTCCTGATCTGACAAGATGGTTATTACAAATGCAAGTCATGTGAAGGTTTATATGTCCTGATCTGACAGGATGGTTATTACAAATGTAAGTCATGTGAAGGTTTAAATGTCCTGATCTGACAGGATGGTTATTACATTGTAAGTCGTGTGAAGGTTTATATGTCCTGATCTGAATGGATGGTTATCACAAATGTAGGAATTTGAAGTTTTATATGTCCTGATCTAACAGGATGGTTATTACAAATGTTAGTCATGTGAAGGTTTATATGTCCTGATCTGACAGGATGGTTATTGCAAATGTAGTAATGTGAAGGTTTATATATCCTGATCTGACAGGATGGTTATTACAAATGTTAGTCATGTGAAGGTTTATATGTCCTGATCTGACAGGATGGTTATTGCAAATGTAAGTCATGTGAAGGTTTATATGTCCTGATCTGACAGGATGGTTATTACAAATGTAGTAATGTGAAGGTTTATATGTCCTGATGTGACAGGATGGTTATTACAAATGTTAGTCATGTGAAGGTTTATATGTCCTCATCTGACAGGATGGTTATTGCAAATGTAGTAATGTGAAGGTTTATATGTCCCGATCTAAAAGGATGGTTATTACAAATGTAAGTCATGTGAAGGTTTATGTGTGCTGATGTGACAGGATGGTTATTACACATGTTAGTCGTGTGAAGGTTTATATGTCCCGATCTGACAGGATGGTTATTACACATGTAAGTCATGTGAAGGTTTATATGTCCTGATCTGAGAGGATGATTATTACAAATGTGAGTCATGTGAAGGTTTATATGTCCTGATCTGACAGGATGGTTATTACACATGTAAGTCGTGTGAAGGTTTATATGTCCTGATCTGACAGGATGGTCGTTACACATGTAAGTCATGTGAAGGTTTATATGTCCTGATCTGACAGGATGGTTTTTACAAATGTAAGTCATGTGAAGGTTTATATTTCCTGGTCTGACAGGATGGTTATTACAAATGCAAGTCATGTGAAGGTTTATATGTCCTGATTTGACAGGGTGGTTATTCCACATGTATATCGTGTGAAGGTTTATATGTCCTGATCTGACAGGATGGTTATTACACATGTAAGTCATGTGAAGGTTTGTATGTCCTGATCTCACAGGATGGTTATTACACATGTAAGTCATGTGAAGGTTTATATGTCCTGTTCTGACAAGATGGTTATTACACATGTAAGTCGTGTGAAGGTTTATATGTCCTGATCTGACAGGATGGTTATTACACATGTAAGTCATGTGAAGGTTTGTATGTCCTGATCTCACAGGATGGTTATTACACATGTAAGTCATGTGAAGGTTTATATGTCCTGATCTGACAAGATGGTTATTACACATGTAAGTCGTGTGAAGGTTTATATGTCCTGATCTGAATGGATGGTTATTACAAATTTAGGAATTTGAAGTTTTATATGTCCTGATCTAACAGGATGGTTATTACACATGTAAGTCGTGTGAAGGTTTATATGTCCCGATCTGACAGGATGGTTATTACACATGTAAGTCATGTAAAGGTTTATATGTCCTGATCTGAGAGGATGATTATTACAAATGTAAGTCATTTGAAGGTTTCTATGTCCTGATCTGACAGGATGGTTATTACACATGTAAGTCGTGTGAAGGTTTATGTGTCCCGATCTGACAGGATGGTTATTACACAAGTAAGTCATGTGAAGGTTTATATGTCCTGATCTGACAGGATGGTTGTTACACATGTAAGTCATGTGAAGGTTTATATGTCCTGATCTGACAGGGTGGTTATTCCACATGTATGTCGTGTGAAGGTTTACATGTCCTGATCTGACAGGATGGTTTTTACAAATGTAAGTCATGTGAAGGTTTATATTTCCTGGTCTGACAGGATGGTTATTACAAATGCAAGTCATGTGAAGGTTTATATGTCCTGATCTGACAGGGTGGTTATTCCACATGTATATCGTGTGAAGGTTTATATGTCCTGATCTGACAGGATGGTTATTACACATGTAAGTCATGTGAAGGCTTGTATGTCCTGATCTGACAGGGTGGTTATTACACATGTAAGTCGTGTGAAGGTTTATATGTCCTGATCTGACAGGATGGTTATTACAAATGCAAGTCATGTGAAGGTTTATATGTCCTGATCTGACAGGATGGTTATTACATTGTAAGTCGTGTGAAGGTTTATATGTCCTGATCTGAAGGGATGGTTATTACAAATGTAGTAATTTGAAGTTTTATATGTCCTGATCTGACAGGGTGGTTATTCCACATGTATGTCGTGTGAAGGTTTACATGTCCTGATCTGACAGGATGGTTTTTACAAATGTAAGTCATGTGAAGGTTTATATTTCCTGGTCTGACAGGATGGTTATTACAAATGCAAGTCATGTGAAGGTTTATATGTCCTGATCTGAAAGGGTGGTTATTCCACATGTATATTTTGTGAAGGTTTATATGTCCTGATCTGACAGGATGGTTATTACACAGGTAAGTCATGTGAAGGTTTGTATGTCCTGATCTGACAGGATGGTTATTACAAATGTAAGTCGTGTGAAGGTTTATATGTCCTGATCTGACAAGATGGTTATTACAAATGCAAGTCATGTGAAGGTTTATATGTCCTGATCTGAGAGGATGATTATTACAAATGTAAGTCATGTGAAGGTTTATATGTCCTGATCTGACAGGATGGTTATTACATTGTAAGTCGTGTGAAGGTTTATATGTCCTGATCTGAATGGATGGTTATTACAAATGTAGTAATTTGAAGTTTTATATGTCCTGATCTGACAGGGTGGTTATTCCACATGTATGTCGTGTGAAGGTTTACATGTCCTGATCTGACAGGATGGTTTTTACAAATGTAAGTCATGTGAAGGTTTACATGTCCTGATCTGACAGGATGGTTTTTACAAATGTAAGTCATGTGAAGGTTTATATGTCCTGATCTGACAGGATGGTTATTACACATGTAAGTCATGTGGAGGTTTGTATGTCCTGATCTGACAGGATGGTTATTACACATGTAAGTCGTGTGAAGGTTTATATGTCCTGATCTGACAAGATGGTTATTACAAATGCAAGTCATGTGAAGGTTTATATGTCCTGATCTGACAGGATGGTTATTACAAATGTAAGTCATGTGAAGGTTTAAATGTCCTGATCTGACAGGATGGTTATTACATTGTAAGTCGTGTGAAGGTTTATATGTCCTGATCTGAATGGATGGTTATCACAAATGTAGGAATTTGAAGTTTTATATGTCCTGATCTAACAGGATGGTTATTACAAATGTTAGTCATGTGAAGGTTTATATGTCCTGATCTGACAGGATGGTTATTGCAAATGTAGTAATGAGAAGGTTTATATGTCCTGATCTGACAGGATGGTTATTACAAATGTTAGTCATGTGAAGGTTTATATGTCCTGATCTGACAGGATGGTTATTGCAAATGTAAGTCATGTGAAGGTTTATATGTCCTGATCTGACAGGATGGTTATTACAAATGTAGTAATGTGAAGGTTTATATGTCCTGATCTGACAGGATGGTTATTACAAATGTTAGTCATGTGAAGGTTTATATGTCCTCATCTGACAGGATGGTTATTGCAAATGTAGTAATGTGAAGGTTTATATGTCCCGATCTGAAAGGATGGTTATTACAAATGTAAGTCATGCGAAGGTTTATGTGTGCTGATGTGACAGGATGGTTATTACACATGTTAGTCGTGTGAAGGTTTATATGTCCCGATCTGACAGGATGGTTATTACACATGTAAGTCATGTGAAGGTTTATATGTCCTGATCTGAGAGGATGATTATTACAAATGTAAGTCATGTGAAGGTTTATATGTCCTGATCTGACAGGATGGTTATTACACATGTAAGTCGTGTGAAGGTTTATATGTCCTGATCTGACAGGATGGTCGTTACACATGTAAGTCATGTGAAGGTTTATATGTCCTGATCTGACAGGATGGTTTTTACAAATGTAAGTCATGTGAAGGTTTATATGTCCTGATCTGACAGGATGGTTATTACATTGTAAGTCGTGTGAAGGTTTATATGTCCTGATCTGAATGGATGGTTATTACAAATGTAGTAATTTGAAGTTTTATATGTCCTGATCTGACAGGGTGGTTATTCCACATGTATGTCGTGTGAAGGTTTACATGTCCTGATCTGACAGGATGGTTTTTACAAATGTAAGTCATGTGAAGGTTTATATTTCCTGGTCTGACAGGATGGTTATTACAAATGCAAGTCATGTGAAGGTTTATATGTCCTGATCTGAAAGGGTGGTTATTCCACATGTATATGTTGTGAAGGTTTATATGTCCTGATCTGACAGGATGGTTATTACACATGTAAGTCATGTGAAGGTTTGTATGTCCTGATCTGACAGGATGGTTATTACACATGTAAGTCGTGTGAAGGTTTATATGTCCTGATCTGACAAGATGGTTATTACAAATGCAAGTCATGTGAAGGTTTATATGTCCTGATCTGACAGGATGGTTATTACAAATGTAAGTCATGTGAAGGTTTAAATGTCCTGATCTGACAGGATGGTTATTACATTGTAAGTCGTGTGAAGGTTTATATGTCCTGATCTGAATGGATGGTTATCACAAATGTAGGAATTTGAAGTTTTATATGTCCTGATCTAACAGGATGGTTATTACAAATGTTAGTCATGTGAAGGTTTATATGTCCTGATCTGACAGGATGGTTATTGCAAATGTAGTAATGAGAAGGTTTATATGTCCTGATCTGACAGGATGGTTATTACAAATGTTAGTCATGTGAAGGTTTATATGTCCTGATCTGACAGGATGGTTATTGCAAATGTAAGTCATGTGAAGGTTTATATGTCCTGATCTGACAGGATGGTTATTACAAATGTAGTAATGTGAAGGTTTATATGTCCTGATCTGACAGGATGGTTATTACAAATGTTAGTCATGTGAAGGTTTATATGTCCTCATCTGACAGGATGGTTATTGCAAATGTAGTAATGTGAAGGTTTATATGTCCCGATCTGAAAGGATGGTTATTACAAATGTAAGTCATGTGAAGGTTTATGTGTGCTGATCTGAGAGGATGATTATTACAAATGTAAGTCATGTGAAGGTTTATATGTCCTGATCTGACAGGATGGTTATTACACATGTAAGTCGTGTGAAGGTTTATATGTCCTGATCTGACAGGATGGTCGTTACACATGTAAGTCATGTGAAGGTTTATATGTCCTGATCTGACAGGATGGTTTTTACAAATGTAAGTCATGTGAATGTTTATATGTCCTGATCTGACAGGATGGTTATTACATTGTAAGTCGTGTGAAGGTTTATATGTCCTGATCTGAATGGATGGTTATTACAAATGTAGTAATTTGAAGTTTTATATGTCCTGATCTGACAGGGTGGTTTTTACAAATGTAAGTCATGTGAAGGTTTATATTTCCTGGTCTGACAGGATGGTTATTACAAATGCAAGTCATGTGAAGGTTTATATGTCCTGATCTGAAAGGGTGGTTATTCCACATGTATATTTTGTGAAGGTTTATATGTCCTGATCTGACAGGATGGTTATTACACATGTAAGTCATGTGAAGGTTTGTATGTCCTGATCTGACAGGATGGTTATTACAAATGCAAGTCATGTGAAGGTTTATATGTCCTGATCTGACATGATGGTTATTACAAATGTAAGTCATGTGAAGGTTTAAATGTCCTGATCTGACAGGATGGTTATTACATTGTAAGTCGTGTGAAGGTTTATATGTCCTGATCTGAATGGATGGTTATCACAAATGTAGGAATTTGAAGTTTTATATGTCCTGATCTAACAGGATGGTTATTACAAATGTTAGTCATGTGAAGGTTTATATGTCCTGATCTGACAGGATGGTTATTGCAAATGTAGTAATGTGAAGGTTTATATGTCCTGATCTGACAGGATGGTTATTACAAATGTTAGTCATGTGAAGGTTTATATGTCCTGATCTGACAGGATGGTTATTGCAAATGTAAGTCATGTGAAGGTTTATATGTCCTGATCTGACAGGATGGTTATTACAAATGTAGTAATGTGAAGGTTTATATGTCCTGATGTGACAGGATGGTTATTACAAATGTTAGTCATGTGAAGGTTTATATGTCCTCATCTGACAGGATGGTTATTGCAAATGTAGTAATGTGAAGGTTTATATGTCCCGATCTGAAAGGATGGTTATTACAAATGTAAGTCATGTGAAGGTTTATGTGTGCTGATGTGACAGGATGGTTATTACACATGTTAGTCGTGTGAAGGTTTATATGTCCCGATTTGACAGGATGGTTATTACACATGTAAGACATGTGAAGGTTTATATGTCCTGATCTGAGAGGATGATTATTACAAATGTGAGTCATGTGAAGGTTTATATGTCCTGATCTGACAGGATGGTTATTACACATGTAAGTCGTGTGAAGGTTTATATGTCCTGATCTGACAGGATGGTCGTTACACATGTAAGTCATGTGAAGGTTTATATGTCCTGATCTGACAGGATGGTTTTTACAAATGTAAGTCATGTGAAGGTTTATATTTCCTGGTCTGACAGGATGGTTATTACAAATGCAAGTCATGTGAAGGTTTATATGTCCTGATTTGACAGGGTGGTTATTCCACATGTATATCGTGTGAAGGTTTATATGTCCTGATCTGACAGGATGGTTATTACACATGTAAGTCATGTGAAGGTTTGTATGTCCTGATCTCACAGGATGGTTATTACACATGTAAGTCATGTGAAGGTTTATATGTCCTGATCTGACAAGACGGTTATTACAAATGCAAGTCATGTGAAGGTTTATATGTCCTGATCTGACAGGATGGTTATTACAAATTTAAGTCATGTGAAGGATTATATGTCCCGATCTGAAAGGATGGTTATTACAAATGTAAGTTATGTGAAGGTTTATGTGTGCTGATGTGACAGGATGGTTATTACACATGTAAGTCGTGTGAAGGTTTATATGTCCCGATCTGACAGGATGGTTATTACACATGTAAGTCATGTGAAGGTTTATATGTCCTGATCTGACAGGATGGTTATTACAAATGTAAGTCATGTGAAGGTTTATATGTCCTGATCTGACAGGATGGTTATTACACATGTAAGTCATGTGAAGGTTTATATGTCCCGAACTGACAGGATGGTTATTACACAAGTAAGTCATGTGAGGGTTTATATGTCCTGATCTGACAGGATGGTTGTTACACATGTAAGTCATGTGAAGGTTTATATGTCCTGATCTGACAGGATTGTTATTACACATGTAAGTCATGTGAAGGTTTGTATGTCCTGATCTGACAGGATGGTTATTACACATGTAAGTCGTGTGAAGGTTTATATGTCCTTATCTGACAAGATGGTTATTACATATGCAAGTCATGTGAAGGTTTATATGTCCTGATCTGACAGGATGGTTATTACAAATGTAAGTCGTGTGAAGGTTTATATGTCCTGATCTGAATGGATGGTTATTACAAATGTAGGAATTTGAAGTTTTATATGTCCTGATCTAACAGGATGGTTATTACAAATGTTAGTCATGTGAAGGTTTATATGTCCTGATCTGACAGGATGGTTATTACAAATGTAAGTCATGTGAAGGTTTATATGTCCTGATCTGACAGGATGGTTAATACACATGTAAGTCGTGTGAAGGTTTATATGTCCTGATCTGACAGGATGGTTATTACACATATAAGTCATATGAAGGTTTAAATGTCCTGATCTGACAGGGTGGTTATTACAAATATTGTCATGTGAAGGTTTATATGTCCTGATCTGACATGATGGTTATTACAAATGTAAGTCATGTGAAGGTTTATATTTCTTGATCTGACAGGATGGTTATTGCACATGTAGTAATGTGAAGGTTTATATGTCCTGATCTGACATGATGGTTATTACAAATGTAAGTCATGTGAAGGTTTTTATTTCCTGATCTGACAGGATGGTTATTGCACATGTAGTAATGTGAAGGTTTATATGTCCTGATCTGACAGGATGGTTATTACAAATGTAAGTCATGTGAAGGTTTATATTTCCTGATATGACAGGATGGTTATTGCACATGTAGTAATGTGAAAGTTTATATGTCCTGATCTGACAGGATGGTTATTACAAATGTAAGTCATGTGAAGGTTTATATGTCCTGATCTGACAGGATGGTTATTACACATGTAAGTCATGTGAAGGTTTATATGTCCTGATCTGACAGGATGGTTAATACACATGTAAGTCGTGTGAAGGTTTATATGTCCTGATCTGACAGGATGGTTATTACAAATGTAAGTCATATGAAGGTTTAAATGTCCTGATCTGACAGGGTGGTTATTACAAATATTGTCATGTGAAGGTTTATATGTCCTGATCTAACATGATGGTTATTACAAATGTAAGTCATGTGAAGGTTTATATTTCTTGATCTGACAGGATGGTTATTGCACATGTAGTAATGTGAAGGTTTATATGTCCTGATCTGACAGGATGGTTATTACAAATGTAAGTCATGTGAAGGTTTTTATTTCCTGATCTGACAGGATGGTTATTGCACATGTAGTAATGTGAAGGTTTATATGTCCTGATCTGACAGGATGGTTATTACAAATGTAAGTCATGTGAAGGTTTATATTTCATGATATGACAGGATGGTTATTGCACATGTAGTAATGTGAAAGTTTATATGTCCTGATCTGACAGGATGGTTATTACAAATGTAAGTCATGTGAAGGTTTATATGTCCTGATCTGACAGGATGGTTATTACACATGTTAGTCGTGTGAAGGTTTATATGTCCCGATTTGACAGGATGGTTATTACACATGTAAGTCATGTGAAGGTTTATATGTCCTGATCTGAGAGGATGATTATTACAAATGTGAGTCATGTGAAGGTTTATATGTCCTGATCTGACAGGATGGTTATTACACATGTAAGTCGTGTGAAGGTTTATATGTCCTGATCTGACAGGATGGTCGTTACACATGTAAGTCATGTGAAGGTTTATATGTCCTGATCTGACAGGATGGTTTTTACAAATGTAAGTCATGTGAAGGTTTATATTTCCTGGTCTGACAGGATGGTTATTACAAATGCAAGTCATGTGAAGGTTTATATGTCCTGATTTGACAGGGTGGTTATTCCACATGTATATCGTGTGAAGGTTTATATGTCCTGATCTGACAGGATGGTTATTACACATGTAAGTCATGTGAAGGTTTGTATGTCCTGATCTCACAGGATGGTTATTACATATGTAAGTCATGTGAAGGTTTATATGTCCTGATCTGACAAGATGGTTATTACAAATGCAAGTCATGTGAAGGTTTATATGTCCTGATCTGACAGGATGGTTATTACAAATTTAAGTCATGTGAAGGATTATATGTCCCGATCTGAAAGGATGGTTATTACAAATGTAAGTTATGTGAAGGTTTATGTGTGCTGATGTGACAGGATGGTTATTACACATGTAAGTCGTGTGAAGGTTTATATGTCCCGATCTGACAGGATGGTTATTACACATGTAAGTCATGTGAAGGTTTATATGTCCTGATCTGACAGGATGGTTATTACAAATGTAAGTCATGTGAAGGTTTATATGTCCTGATCTGACAGGATGGTTATTACACATGTAAGTCATGTGAAGGTTTATATGTCCCGAACTGACAGGATGGTTATTACACAAGTAAGTCATGTGAGGGTTGATATGTCCTGATCTGACAGGATGGTTGTTACACATGTAAGTCATGTGAAGGTTTATATGTCCTGATCTGACAGGATTGTTATTACACATGTAAGTCATGTGAAGGTTTGTATGTCCTGATCTGACAGGATGGTTATTACACATGTAAGTCGTGTGAAGGTTTATATGTCCTTATCTGACAAGATGGTTATTACATATGCAAGTCATGTGAAGGTTTATATGCCCTGATCTGACAGGATGGTTATTACAAATGTAAGTCGTGTGAAGGTTTATATGTCCTGATCTGAATGGATGGTTATTACAAATGTAGGAATTTGAAGTTTTATATGTCCTGATCTAACAGGATGGTTATTACAAATGTTAGTCATGTGAAGGTTTATATGTCCTGATCTGACAGGATGGTTATTACAAATGTAAGTCATGTGAAGGTTTATATGTCCTGATCTGACAGGATGGTTAATACACATGTAAGTCGTGTGAAGGTTTATATGTCCTGATCTGACAGGATGGTTATTACACATATAAGTCATATGAAGGTTTAAATGTCCTGATCTGACAGGGTGGTTATTACAAATATTGTCATGTGAAGGTTTATATGTCCTGATCTGACATGATGGTTATTACAAATGTAAGTCATGTGAAGGTTTATATTTCTTGATCTGACAGGATGGTTATTGCACATGTAGTAATGTGAAGGTTTATATGTCCTGATCTGACATGATGGTTATTACAAATGTAAGTCATGTGAAGGTTTTTATTTCCTGATCTGACAGGATGGTTATTGCACATGTAGTAATGTGAAGGTTTATATGTCCTGATCTGACAGGATGGTTGTTACAAATGTAAGTCATGTGAAGGTTTATATTTCCTGATATGACAGGATGGTTATTGCACATGTAGTAATGTGAAAGTTTATATGTCCTGATCTGACAGGATGGTTATTACACATGTAAGTCATGTGAAGGTTTATATGTCCTGATCTGACAGGATGGTTAATACACATGTAAGTCGTGTGAAGGTTTATATGTCCTGATCTGACAGGATGGTTATTACAAATGTAAGTCATATGAAGGTTTAAATGTCCTGATCTGACAGGGTGGTTATTACAAATATTGTCATGTGAAGGTTTATATGTCCTGATCTAACATGATGGTTATTACAAATGTAAGTCATGTGAAGGTTTATATTTCTTGATCTGACAGGATGGTTATTGCACATGTAGTAATGTGAAGGTTTATATGTCCTGATCTGACAGGATGGTTATTACAAATGTAAGTCATGTGAAGGTTTTTATTTCCTGATCTGACAGGATGGTTATTGCACATGTAGTAATGTGAAGGTTTATATGTCCTGATCTGACAGGATGGTTATTACAAATGTAAGTCATGTGAAGGTTTATATTTCATGATATGACAGGATGGTTATTGCACATGTAGTAATGTGAAAGTTTATATGTCCTGATCTGACAGGATGGTTATTACAAATGTAAGTCATGTGAAGGTTTATATGTCCTGATCTGACAGGATGGTTATTACACATGTAAGTCATGTGAAGGTTTGTATGTCCTGATCTCACAGGATGGTTATTACACATGTAAGTCATGTGAAGGTTTATATGTCCTGATCTGACAAGATGGTTATTACAAATGCAAGTCATGTGAAGGTTTATATGTCCTGATCTGACAGGATGGTTATTACAAATGTAAGTCATGTGAAGGATTATATGTCCCGATCTGAAAGGATGGTTATTACAAATGTAAGTTATGTGAAGGTTTATGTGTGCTGATGTGACAGGATGGTTATTACACATGTAAGTCGTGTGAAGGTTTATATGTCCCGATCTGACAGGATGGTTATTACACATGTAAGTCATGTGAAGGTTTATATGTCCTGATCTGACAGGATGGTTATTACAAATGTAAGTCATGTGAAGGTTTATATGTCCTGATCTGACAGGATGGTTATTACACATGTAAGTCGTGTGAAGGTTTATATGTCCCGATCTGACAGGATGGTTATTACACAAGTAAGTCATGTGAAGGTTTATATGTCCTGATCTGACAGGATGGTTGTTACACATGTAAGTCATGTGAAGGTTTATATGTCCTGATCTGACAGGATTGTTATTACACATGTAAGTCATGTGAAGGTTTGTATGTCCTGATCTGACAGGATGGCTATTACACATGTAAGTCGTGTCAAGGTTTATATGTCCTGATCTGACAAGATGGTTATTACAAATGCAAGTCATGTGAAGGTTTTTATTTCCTGATCTGACAGGATGGTTATTGCACATGTAGTAATGTGAAGGTTTATATGTCCTGATCTGACAGGATGGTTATTACAAATGTAAGTCATGTGAAGGTTTATATTTCCTGATATGACAGGATGGTTATTGCACATGTAGTAATGTGAAAGTTTATATGTCCTGATCTGACAGGATGGTTATTACAAATGTAAGTCATGTGAAGGTTTATATGTCCTGATCTGACAGGATGGTTATTACACATGTAAGTCATGTGAAGGTTTATATGTCCTGATCTGACAGGATGGTTAATACACATGTAAGTCGTGTGAAGGTTTATATGTCCTGATCTGACAGGATGGTTATTACAAATGTAAGTCATATGAAGGTTTAAATGTCCTGATCTGACAGGGTGGTTATTACAAATATTGTCATGTGAAGGTTTATATGTCCTGATCTAACATGATGGTTATTACAAATGTAAGTCATGTGAAGGTTTTTATTTCCTGATCTGACAGGATGGTTATTGCACATGTAGTAATGTGAAGGTTTATATGTCCTGATCTGACAGGATGGTTATTACAAATGTAAGTCATGTGAAGGTTTATATTTCATGATATGACAGGATGGTTATTGCACATGTAGTAATGTGAAAGTTTATATGTCCTGATCTGACAGGATGGTTATTACAAATGTAAGTCATGTGAAGGTTTATATGTCCTGATCTGACAGGATGGTTATTACACATGTAAGTCATGTGAAGGTTTGTATGTCCTGATCTCACAGGATGGTTATTACACATGTAAGTCATGTGAAGGTTTATATGTCCTGATCTGACAAGATGGTTATTACAAATGCAAGTCATGTGAAGGTTTATATGTCCTGATCTGACAGGATGGTTATTACAAATGTAAGTCATGTGAAGGATTATATGTCCCGATCTGAAAGGATGGTTATTACAAATGTAAGTTATGTGAAGGTTTATGTGTGCTGATGTGACAGGATGGTTATTACACATGTAAGTCGTGTGAAGGTTTATATGTCCCGATCTGACAGGATGGTTATTACACATGTAAGTCATGTGAAGGTTTATATGTCCTGATCTGACAGGATGGTTATTACAAATGTAAGTCATGTGAAGGTTTATATGTCCTGATCTGACAGGATGGTTATTACACATGTAAGTCGTGTGAAGGTTTATATGTCCCGATCTGACAGGATGGTTATTACACAAGTAAGTCATGTGAAGGTTTATATGTCCTGATCTGACAGGATGGTTGTTACACATGTAAGTCATGTGAAGGTTTATATGTCCTGATCTGACAGGATTGTTATTACACATGTAAGTCATGTGAAGGTTTGTATGTCCTGATCTGACAGGATGGCTATTACACATGTAAGTCGTGTGAAGGTTTATATGTCCTGATCTGACAAGATGGTTATTACAAATGCAAGTCATGTGAAGGTTTTTATTTCCTGATCTGACAGGATGGTTATTGCACATGTAGTAATGTGAAGGTTTATATGTCCTGATCTGACAGGATGGTTATTACAAATGTAAGTCATGTGAAGGTTTATATTTCCTGATATGACAGGATGGTTATTGCACATGTAGTAATGTGAAAGTTTATATGTCCTGATCTGACAGGATGGTTATTACAAATGTAAGTCATGTGAAGGTTTATATGTCCTGATCTGACAGGATGGTTATTACACATGTAAGTCATGTGAAGGTTTATATGTCCTGATCTGACAGGATGGTTAATACACATGTAAGTCGTGTGAAGGTTTATATGTCCTGATCTGACAGGATGGTTATTACAAATGTAAGTCATATGAAGGTTTAAATGTCCTGATCTGACAGGGTGGTTATTACAAATATTGTCATGTGAAGGTTTATATGTCCTGATCTAACATGATGGTTATTACAAATGTAAGTCATGTGAAGGTTTATATTTCTTGATCTGACAGGATGGTTATTGCACATGTAGTAATGTGAAGGTTTATATGTCCTGATCTGACAGGATGGTTATTACAAATGTAAGTCATGTGAAGGTTTTTATTTCCTGATCTGACAGGATGGTTATTGCACATGTAGTAATGTGAAGGTTTATATGTCCTGATCTGACAGGATGGTTATTACAAATGTAAGTCATGTGAAGGTTTATATTTCATGATATGACAGGATGGTTATTGCACATGTAGTAATGTGAAAGTTTATATGTCCTGATCTGACAGGATGGTTATTACAAATGTAAGTCATGTGAAGGTTTATATGTCCTGATCTGACAGGATGGTTATTACACATGTAAGTCATGTGAAGGTTTGTATGTCCTGATCTCACAGGATGGTTATTACACATGTAAGTCATGTGAAGGTTTATATGTCCTGATCTGACAAGATGGTTATTACAAATGCAAGTCATGTGAAGGTTTATATGTCCTGATCTGACAGGATGGTTATTACAAATGTAAGTCATGTGAAGGATTATATGTCCCGATCTGAAAGGATGGTTATTACAAATGTAAGTTATGTGAAGGTTTATGTGTGCTGATGTGACAGGATGGTTATTACACATGTAAGTCGTGTGAAGGTTTATATGTCCCGATCTGACAGGATGGTTATTACACATGTAAGTCATGTGAAGGTTTATATGTCCTGATCTGACAGGATGGTTATTACAAATGTAAGTCATGTGAAGGTTTATATGTCCTGATCTGACAGGATGGTTATTACACATGTAAGTCGTGTGAAGGTTTATATGTCCCGATCTGACAGGATGGTTATTACACAAGTAAGTCATGTGAAGGTTTATATGTCCTGATCTGACAGGATGGTTGTTACACATGTAAGTCATGTGAAGGTTTATATGTCCTGATCTGACAGGATTGTTATTACACATGTAAGTCATGTGAAGGTTTGTATGTCCTGATCTGACAGGATGGCTATTACACATGTAAGTCGTGTGAAGGTTTATATGTCCTGATCTGACAAGATGGTTATTACAAATGCAAGTCATGTGAAGGTTTATATGCCCTGATCTGACAGGATGGTTATTACAAATGTAAGTCGTGTGAAGGTTTATATGTCCTGATCTGAATGGATGGTTATTACAAATGTAGGAATTTGAAGTTTTATATGTCCTGATCTAACAGGATGGTTATTACAAATGTTAGTCATGTGAAGGTTTATATGTTCTGATCTGACAGGATGGTTATTACAAATGTAAGTCATGTGAAGGTTTATATGTCCTGATCTGACAGGATGGTTAATACACATGTAAGTCGTGTGAAGGTTTATATGTCCTGATCTGACAGGATGGTTATTACACATGTAAGTCATATGAAGGTTTAAATGTCCTGATCTGACAGGGTGGTTATTACAAATATTGTCACGTGAAGGTTTATATGTCCTGATCTGACATGATGGTTATTACAAATGTAAGTCATCTGAAGGTTTATATTTCTTGATGTGACAGGATGGTTATTGCACATGTAGTAATGTGAAGGTTTATATGTCCTGATCTGACAGGATGGTTATTACAAATGTAAGTCATGTGAAGGTTTTTATTTCCTGATCTGACAGGATGGTTATTGCACATGTAGTAATGTGAAGGTTTATATGTCCTGATCTGACAGGATGGTTATTACAAATGTAAGTCATGTGAAGGTTTATATTTCCTGATATGACAGGATGGTTATTGCACATGTAGTAATGTGAAGGTTTATATGTCCTGATCTGACAGGATGGTTATTACAAATGTAAGTCATGTGAAGGTTTATATGTCCTGATCTGACAGGATGGTTATTACACATGTAAGTCATGTTAAAGTTTATATGTCCTGATCTGACAGGGTGGTTATTACAAATATAGTAAAGTGAAGGTTTATATGTCCCGATCTGACAGGATGGTTATTACACATGTAAGTCATGTGAAGGTTTATATGTCCTGATCTGACAGGATGGTTATTACACATGTAAGTCATGTGAAGGTTTATATGTCCCGATCTGACAGGATGGTTATTACACAAGTAAGTCATGTTAAGGTTTATATGTCCTGATCTGACAGGATGGTTATTACAAATGTAAGTCATGTGAAGGTTTATATGTCCTGATCTGACAGGATGGTTATTACACATGTAAGTCATGTGAAGGTTTATATGTCCTGATCTGACAGGGTGGTTATTACAAATGTAAGTCATGTGAAGGATTATATGTCCCGATCTGAAAGGATGGTTATTACAAATGTAAGTCATGTGAAGGTTTATGTGTGCTGATGTGACAGGATGGTTATTACACATGTAAGTCGTGTGAAGGTTTATATGTCCCGATCTGACAGGATGGTTATTACACATTTAAGTTATGTGAAGGTTTATATGTCCTGATCTGAGAGGATGATTATTACAAATGTAAGTCATGTGAAGGTTTATATGTCCTGATCTGACAGGATGGTTATTACACCTGTAAGTCGTGTGAAGGTTTATATGTCCCAATCTGACAGGATGGTTATTACACAAGTAAGTCATGTGAAGGTTTATATGTCCTGATCTGACAGGATGGTTATTACACATGTAA
The DNA here is from genome assembly GCF_029633865.1 of Lampris incognitus. Lineage (NCBI taxonomy): Eukaryota > Metazoa > Chordata > Actinopteri > Lampriformes > Lampridae > Lampris > Lampris incognitus. The sequence goes on along the minus strand of NC_079213.1, from coordinate 54,199,899 downwards.
GTCATGTGAAGGTTTATATGTCCTGATCTGACAGGGTGGTTATTAAAAATATAGTCATGTGAAGGTTTATATGTCCTGATCTGACAGGATGGTTATTACAAATGTAAGTCATGTGAAGGATTAAATGTCCCGATCTGAAAGGATGGTTATTACAAATGTAAGTCATGTTAAGGTTTATCTGTGCTGATGTGACAGGATGGTTATTACACATGTAAGTCGTGTGAAGGTTTATATGTCCCGATCTGACAGGATGGTTATTACACATGTAAGTCATGTGAAGGTTTATATGTCCTGATCTGAGAGGATGATTATTACAAATGTAAGTCATTTGAAGGTTTCTATGTCCTGATCTGACAGGATGGTTATTGCAAATGTAGTAATGTGAAGGTTTATATGTCCTGATCTGACAGGATGGTTATTACAAATGTTAGTCATGTGAAGGTTTATATGTCCTGATCTGACAGGATGGTTATTACAAATGTAAGTCATGTGAAGGTTTATATGTCCTGATCTGACAGGATGGTTATTACAAATGTAGTAATGTGAAGGTTTATATGTCCTGATCTGACAGGATGGTTATTACAAATGTTAGTCATGTGAAGGTTTATATGTCCTGATCTGACAGGATGGTTATTGCAAATGTAGTAATGTGAAGGTTTATATGTCCTGATCTGACAGGATGGTTATTACGAATGCAAGTCATGTGAAGGTTTATATGTCCTGATCTGACAGGATGGTTATTACACATGTAAGTCATGTGAAGGTTTAAATGTCCTGATCTGACAGGGTGGTTATTACAAATATAGTCATGTGAAGGTTTATATGTCCTGATCTGACAGGATGGTTATTACAAATGTAAGTCATGTGAAGGTTTATATGTCCCGATCTGACAGGATGGTTATTACAAACGTAAGTCATGTGAAGGTTTATATGTCCTGATCTGACAGGATGGTTATTGCACATGTAAGTCGTGTGAAGGTTTATATGTCCTGATCTGACAGGATGGTTATTACACATGTAAGTCATGTGAAGGTTTAAATGTCCTGATCTGACAGGGTGGTTATTACAAATATTGTCATGTGAAGGTTTATATGTCCTGATCTGACAGGATGGTTATTACAAATGTAAGTCATGTGAAGGTTTATATTTCCTGATCTGACAGGATGTTTATTGCACATGTAGTAATGTGAAGGTTTATATGTCCTGATCTGACAGGATGGTTATTACAAATGTAAGTCATGTGAAGGTTTATATTTCCTGATCTGACAGGATGGTTATTGCACATGTAGTAATGTGAAGGTTTATATGTACTGATCTGACAGGATGGTTATTACAAATGTAAGTCATGTGAAGGTTTATATTTCCTGATATGACAGGATGGTTATTGCACATGTAGTAATGTGAAGGTTTATATGTCCTGATCTGACAGGATGGTTATTACAAATGTAAGTCATGTGAAGGTTTATATGTCTTGATCTGACAGGATGGTTATTACACATGTAAGTCATGTGACAGTTTATATGTCCTGATCTGACAGGGTGGTTATTACAAATATAGTCATGTGAAGGTTTATATGTCCCGATCTGACAGGATGGTTATTACACATGTAAGTCATGTGAAGGTTTATATGTCCCGATCTGACAGGATGGTTATTACACATGTAAGTCATGTGAAGGTTTATATGTCCCGATCTGACAGGATGGTTATTACACAAGTAAGTCATGTTAAGGTTTATATGTCCTGATCTGACAGGGTGGTTATTACAAATATAGTCATGTGAAGGTTTATATGTCCTGATCTGACAGGATGGTTATTACAAATGTAAGTCATGTGAAGGTTTATATGTCCTGATCTGACAGGATGGTTATTACACATGTAAGTCATGTGAAGGTTTATATGTCCTGATCTGACAGGGTGGTTATTAAAAATATAGTCATGTGAAGGTTTATATGTCCTGATCTGACAGGATGGTTATTACAAATGTAAGTCATGTGAAGGATTATATGTCCCGATCTGAAAGAATGGTTATTACAAATTTAAGTCATGTGAAGGTTTATCTGTGCTGATGTGACAGGATGGTTATTACACATGTAAGTCGTGTGAAGGTTTATATGTCCCGATCTGACAGGATGGTTATTACACATGTAAGTCATGTGAAGGTTTATATGTCCTGATCTGAGAGGATGATTATTACAAATGTAAGTCATTTGAAGGTTTCTATGTCCTGATCTGACAGGATGGTTATTACACATGTAAGTCGTGTGAAGGTTTATGTGTCCCGATCTGACAGGATGGTTATTACACAAGTAAGTCATGTGAAGGTTTAAATGTCCTGATCTGACAGGATGGTTGTTACACATGTAAGTCATGTGAAGGTTTATATGTCCTGATCTGACAGGGTGGTTATTCCACATGTATGTCGTGTGAAGGTTTACATGTCCTGATCTGACAGGATGGTTTTTACAAATGTAAGTCATGTGAAGGTTTATATTTCCTGGTCTGACAGGATGGTTATTACAAATGCAAGTCATGTGAAGGTTTATATGTCCTGATCTGAAAGGGTGGTTATTCCACATGTATATTTTGTGAAGGTTTATATGTCCTGATCTGACAGGATGGTTATTACACATGTAAGTCATGTGAAGGTTTGTATGTCCTGATCTGACAGGATGGTTATTACACATGTAAGTCGTGTGAAGGTTTATATGTCCTGATCTGACAAGATGGTTATTACAAATGCAAGTCATGTGAAGGTTTATATGTCCTGATCTGACAGGATGGTTATTACAAATGTAAGTCATGTGAAGGTTTAAATGTCCTGATCTGACAGGATGGTTATTACGTTGTAAGTCGTGTGAAGGTTTATATGTCCTGATCTGAATGGATGGTTATCACAAATGTAGGAATTTGAAGTTTTATATGTCCTGATCTAACAGGATGGTTATTACAAATGTTAGTCATGTGAAGGTATATATGTCCTGATCTGACAGGATGGTTATTGCAAATGTAAGTCATGTGAAGGTTTATATGTCCTGATCTGACAGGATGGTTATTACAAATGTAGTAATGTGAAGGTTTATATGTCCTGATCTGACAGGATGGTTATTACACATGTAAGTCATGTGAAGGTTTAAATGTCCTGATCTGACAGGGTGGTTATTACAAATATAGTCATGTGAAGGTTTATATGTCCTGATCTGACAGGATGGTTATTACAAATGTAAGTCATGTGAAGGTTTATATATCCCGATCTGACAGGATGGTTATTACAAACGTAAGTCATGTGAAGGTTTATATGTCCTGATCTGACAGGATGGTTATTGCACATGTAAGTCGTGTGAAGGTTTATATGTCCTGATCTGACAGGATGGTTATTACACATGTAAGTCATGTGAAGGTTTAAATGTCCTGATCTGACAGGGTGGTTATTACAAATATTGTCATGTGAAGGTTTATATGTCCTGATCTGACAGGATGGTTATTACAAATGTAAGTCATGTGAAGGTTTATATGTCCTGATCTGACAGGATGGTTATTACACATGTAAGTCATGTGAAGGTTTATATGTCCTGATCTGACAGGGTGGTTATTAAAAATATAGTCATGTGAAGGTTTATATGTCCTGATCTGACAGGATGGTTATTACAAATGTAAGTCATGTGAAGGATTATATGTCCCGATCTGAAAGGATGGTTATTACAAATGTAAGTCATGTGAAGGTTTATCTGTGCTGATGTGACAGGATGGTATTTACACATGTAAGTCGTGTGAAGGTTTATATGTCCCGATCTGACAGGATGGTTATTACACATGTAAGTCATGTGAAGGTTTATATGTCCTGATCTGAGAGGATGATTATTACAAATGTAAGTCATTTGAAGGTTTCTATGTCCTGATCTGACAGGATGGTTATTACACATGTAAGTCGTGTGAAGGTTTATGTGTCCCGATCTGACAGGATGGTTATTACACAAGTAAGTCATGTGAAGGTTTATATGTCCTGATCTGACAGGATGGTTGTTACACATGTAAGTCATGTGAAGGTTTATATGTCCTGATCTGACAGGGTGGTTATTCCACATGTATGTCGTGTGAAGGTTTACATGTCCTGATCTGATAGGATGGTTTTTACAAATGTAAGTCATGTGAAGGTTTATATTTCCTGGTCTGACAGGATGGTTATTACAAATGTAAGTCATGTGAAGGTTTGTATGTCCTGATCTGACAGGATGGTTATTACACATGTAAGTCGTGTGAAGGTTTATATGTCCTGATCTGACAAGATGGTTATTACAAATGCAAGTCATTAGAAGGTTTATATGTCCTGATCTGACAGGATGGTTATTACAAATGTAAGTCATGTGAAGGTTTAAATGTCCTGATCTGACAGGATGGTTATTACATTGTAAGTCGTGTGAAGGTTTATATGTCCTGATCTGAATGGATGGTTATCACAAATGTAGGAATTTGAAGTTTTATATGTCCTGATCTAACAGGATGGTTATTACAAATGTTAGTCATGTGAAGGTTTATATGTCCTGATCTGACAGGATGGTTATTGCAAATGTAGTAATGTGAAGGTTTATATGTCCTGATCTGACAGCATGGTTATTACAAATGTTAGTCATGTGAAGGTTTATATGTCCTGATCTGACAGGATGGTTATTGCAAATGTAAGTCATGTGAAGGTTTATATGTCCTGATCTGACAGGATGGTTATTACAAATGTAGTAATGTGAAGGTTTATATGTCCTGATCTGACAGGATGGTTATTACACATGTAAGTCATGTGAAGGTTTAAATGTCCTGATCTGACAGGGTGGTTATTACAAATATAGTCATGTGAAGGTTTATATGTCCTGATCTGACAGGATGGTTATTACAAATGTAAGTCATGTGAAGGTTTATATGTCCCGATCTGACAGGATGGTTATTACAAACGTAAGTCATGTGAAGGTTTATATGTCCTGATCTGACAGGATGGTTATTGCACATGTAAGTCGTGTGAAGGTTTATATGTCCTGATCTGACAGGATGGTTATTACACATGTAAGTCATGTGAAGGTTTAAATGTCCTGATCTGACAGGGTGGTTATTACAAATATTGTCATGTGAAGGTTTATATGTCCTGATCTGACAGGATGGTTATTACAAATGTAAGTCATGTGAAGGTTTACATTTCCTGATCTGACAGGATGGTTATTGCACATGTAGTAATGTGAAGGTTTATATGTCCTGATCTGACAGGATGGTTATTACAAATGTAAGTCATGTGAAGGTTTATATTTCCTGATCTGACAGGATGGTTATTGCACATGTAGTAATGTGAAGGTTTATATGTCCTGATCTGACAGGAGGGTTATTACAAATGTAAGTCATGTGAAGGTTTATATTTCCTGATATGACAGGATGGTTATTGCACATGTAGTAATGTGAAGGTTTATATGTCCTGATCTGACAGGATGGTTATTACAAATGTAAGTCATGTGAAGGTTTATATGTCCTGATCTGACAGGATGGTTATTACACATGTAAGTCATGTGATAGTTTATATGTCCTGATCTGACAGGGTGGTTATTACAAATATAGTCATTTGAAGGTTTATATGTCCCGATCTGACAGGATTGTTATTACACATGTAAGTCATGTGAAGGTTTATATGTCCTGATCTGACAGGATGGTTATTACACATGTAAGTCATGTGAAGGTTTATATGTCCCGATCTGACAGGATGGTTATTACACAAGTAAGTCATGTTAAGGTTTATATGTCCTGATCTGACAGGGTGGTTATTACAAATATAGTCATGTGAAGGTTTATATGTCCTGATCTGACAGGATGGTTATTACAAATGTAAGTCATGTGAAGGATTATATGTCCCGATCTGAAAGGATGGTTATTACAAATGTAAGTCATGTGAAGGTTTATCTGTGCTGATGTGACAGGATGGTTATTACACATGTAAGTCGTGTGAAGGTTTATATGTCCCGATCTGACAGGATGGTTATTACACATGTAAGTCATGTGAAGGTTTATATGTCCTGATCTGAGAGGATGATTATTACAAATGTAAGTCATTTGAAGGTTTCTATGTCCTGATCTGACAGGATGGTTATTACACATGTAAGTCGTGTGAAGGTTTATGTGTCCCGATCTGACAGGATGGTTATTACACAAGTAAGTCATGTGAAGGTTTATATGTCCTGATCTGACAGGATGGTTGTTACACATGTAAGTCATGTGAAGGTTTATATGTCCTGATCTGACAGGGTGGTTATTCCACATGTATGTCGTGTGAAGGTTTACATGTCCTGATCTGACAGGATGGTTTTTACAAATGTAAGTCATGTGAAGGTTTATATTTCCTGGTCTGACAGGATGGTTATTACAAATGCAAGTCATGTGAAGGTTTATATGTCCTGATCTGAAAGGGTGGTTATTCCACATGTATATTTTGTGAAGGTTTATATGTCCTGATCTGACAGGATGGTTATTACACATGTAAGTCATGTGAAGGTTTGTATGTCCTGATCTGACAGGATGGTTATTACACATGTAAGTCGTGTGAAGGTTTATATGTCCTGATCTGACAAGATGGTTATTACAAATGCAAGTCATGTGAAGGTTTATATGTCCTGATCTGACAGGATGGTTATTACAAATGTAAGTCATGTGAAGGTTTAAATGTCCTGATCTGACAGGATGGTTATTACATTGTAAGTCGTGTGAAGGTTTATATGTCCTGATCTGAATGGATGGTTATCACAAATGTAGGAATTTGAAGTTTTATATGTCCTGATCTGACAGGATGGTTATTACAAATGTTAGTCATGTGAAGGTTTATATGTCCTGATCTGACAGGATGGTTATTGCAAATGTAGTAATGTGAAGGTTTATATGTCCTGATCTGACAGGATGGTTATTACAAATGTTAGTCATGTGAAGGTTTATATGTCCTGATCTGACAGGATGGTTATTGCAAATGTAAGTCATGTGAAGGTTTATATGTCCTGATCTGACAGGATGGTTATTATAAATGTAGTAATGTGAAGGTTTATATGTCCTGATCTGACAGGATGGTTATTACAAATGTTAGTCATGTGAAGGTTTATATGTCCTCATCTGACAGGATGGTTATTGCAAATGTAGTAATGTGAAGGTTTATATGTCCCGATCTGAAAGGATGGTTATTACAAATGTAAGTCATGTGAAGGTTTATGTGTGCTGATGTGACAGGATGGTTATTACACATGTTAGTCGTGTGAAGGTTTATATGTCCCGATCTGACAGGATGGTTATTACACATGTAAGTCATGTGAAGGTTTATATGTCCTGATCTGAGAGGATGATTATTACAAATGTGAGTCATGTGAAGGTTTATATGTCCTGATCTGACAGGATGGTTATTACACATGTAAGTCGTGTGAAGGTTTATATGTCCTGATCTGACAAGATGGTCGTTACACATGTAAGTCATGTGAAGGTTCATATGTCCTGATCTGACAGGATGGTTTTTACAAATGTAAGTCATGTGAAGGTTTATATTTCCTGGTCTGACAGGATGGTTATTACAAATGCAAGTCATGTGAAGGTTTATATGTCCTGATTTGACAGGGTGGTTATTCCACATGTATATCGTGTGAAGGTTTATATGTCCTGATCTGACAGGATGGTTATTACACATTTAAGTCATGTGAAGGTTTGTATGTCCTGATCTCACAGGATGGTTATTACACATGTAAGTCATGTGAAGGTTTATATGTCCTGATCTGACAAGATGGTTATTACAAATGCAAGTCATGTGAAGGTTTATATGTCCTGATCTGACAGGATGGTTATTACAAATGTAAGTCATGTGAAGGATTATATGTCCCGATCTGAAAGGATGGTTATTACAAATGTAAGTTATGTGAAGGTTTATGTGTGCTGATGTGACAGGATGGTTATTACACATGTAAGTCGTGTGAAGGTTTATATGTCCCGATCTGACAGGATGGTTATTACACATGTAAGTCATGTGAAGGTTTATATGTCCTGATCTGACAGGATGGTTATTACAAATGTAAGTCATGTGAAGGTTTATATGTCCTGATCTGACAGGATGGTTATTACACATGTAAGTCGTGTGAAGGTTTATATGTCCCGATCTGACAGGATGGTTATTACACAAGTAAGTCATGTGAAGGTTTATATGTCCTGATCTGACAGGATGGTTGTTACACATGTAAGTCATGTGAAGGTTTATATGTCCTGATCTGACAGGATTGTTATTACACATGTAAGTCATGTGAAGGTTTGTATGTCCTGATCTGACAGGATGGTTATTACACATGTAAGTCGTGTGAAGGTTTATATGTCCTGATCTGACAAGATGGTTATTACAAATGCAAGTCATGTGAAGGTTTATATGCCCTGATCTGACAGGATGGTTATTACAAATGTAAGTCGTGTGAAGGTTTATATGTCCTGATCTGAATGGATGGTTATTACAAATGTAGGAATTTGAAGTTTTATATGTCCTGATCTAACAGGATGGTTATTACAAATGTTAGTCATGTGAAGGTTTATATGTCCTGATCTGACATGATGGTTATTACAAATGTAAGTCATGTGAAGGTTTATATTTCTTGATCTGACAGGATGGTTATTGCACATGTAGTAATGTGAAGGTTTATATGTCCTGATCTGACAGGATGGTTATTACAAATGTAAGTCATGTGAAGGTTTTTATTTCCTGATCTGACAGGATGGTTATTGCACATGTAGTAATGTGAAGGTTTATATGTCCTGATCTGACAGGATGGTTATTACAAATGTAAGTCATGTGAAGGTTTATATTTCCTGATATGACAGGATGGTTATTGCACATGTAGTAATGTGAAAGTTTATATGTCCTGATCTGACAGGATGGTTATTACAAATGTAAGTCATGTGAAGGTTTATATGTCCTGATCTGACAGGATGGTTATTACACATGTAAGTCATGTTAAAGTTTATATGTCCTGATCTGACAGGGTGGTTATTACAAATATAGTCATGTGAAGGTTTATATGTCCCGATCTGACAGGATGGTTATTACACATGTAAGTCATGTGAAGGTTTATATGTCCTGATCTGACAGGATGGTTATTACACATGTAAGTCATGTGAAGGTTTATATGTCCCGATCTGACAGGATGGTTATTACACAAGTAAGTCATGTTAAGGTTTATATGTCCTGATCTGACAGGGTGGTTATTACAAATATAGTCATGTGAAGGTTTATATGTCCTGATCTGACAGGATGGTTATTACAAATGTAAGTCATGTGAAGGTTTATATGTCCTGATCTGACAGGAGGGTTATTAAAAATATAGTCATGTGAAGGTTTATATGTCCTGATCTGACAGGATGGTTATTACAAATGTAAGTCATGTGAAGGATTATATGTCCCGATCTGAAAGGATGGTTATTACAAATGTAAGTCATGTGAAGGTTTATCTGTGCTGATGTGCCAAGATGGTTATTACACATGTAAGTCGTGTGAAGGTTTATATGTCCCGATCTGACAGGATGGTTATTACACATGTAAGTCATGTGAAGGTTTATATGTCCTGATCTGAGAGGATTATTATTACAAATGTAAGTCATTTGAAGGTTTCTATGTCCTGATCTGACAGGATGGTTATTGCAAATGTAGTAATGTGAAGGTTTATATGTCCTGATCTGACAGGATGGTTATTACAAATGTTAGTCATGTGAAGGTTTATATGTCCTGATCTGACAGGATGGTTATTACAAATGTAAGTCATGTGAAGGTTTATATGTCCTGATCTGACAGGATGGTTATTACAAATGTAGTAATGTGAAGGTTTATATGTCCTGATCTGACAGGATGGTTATTACAAATGTTAGTCATGTGAAGGTTTATATGTCCTGATCTGACAGGATGGTTATTGCAAATGTAGTAATGTGAAGGTTTATATGTCCTGATCTGACAGGATGGTTATTACGAATGCAAGTCATGTGAAGGTTTCTATGTCCTGATCTGACAGGATGGTTATTACACATGTAAGTCATGTGAAGGTTTAAATGTCCTGATCTGACAGGGTGGTTATTACAAATATAGTCATGTGAAGGTTTATATGTCCCGATCTGACAGGATGGTTATTACACATGTAAGTCATGTGAAGGTTTATATGTCCTGATCTGACAGGATGGTTATTACACATGTAAGTCATGTGAAGGTTTATATGTCCCGATCTGACAGGATGGTTATTACACAAGTAAGTCATGTTAAGGTTTATATGTCCTGATCTGACAGGGTGGTTATTACAAATATAGTCATGTGAAGGTTTATATGTCCTGATCTGACAGGATGGTTATTACAAATGTAAGTCATGTGAAGGTTTATATGTCCTGATCTGACAGGATGGTTATTACACATGTAAGTCATGTGAAGGTTTATATGTCCTGATCTGACAGGGTGGTTATTAAAAATATAGTCATGTGAAGGTTTATATGTCCTGATCTGACAGGATGGTTATTACAAATGTAAGTCATGTGAAGGATTATATGTCCCGATCTGAAAGGATGGTTATTACAAATGTAAGTCATGTGAAGGTTTATCTGTGCTGATGTGACAGGATGGTTATTACACATGTAAGTCGTGTGAAGGTTTATATGTCTCGATCTGACAGGATGGTTATTACACATGTAAGTCATGTGAAGGTTTATATGTCCTGATCTGAGAGGATGATTATTACAAATGTAAGTCATTTGAAGGTTTCTATGTCCTGATCTGACAGGATGGTTATTACACATGTAAGTCGTGTGAAGGTTTATATGTCCTGATCTGACAAGGTGGTTATTCCACATGTATATCGTGTGAAGGTTTATATGTCCTGATCTGACAGGATGGTTATTACACATGTAAGTCATGTGAAGGTTTGTATGTCCTGATCTGACAGAGTGGTTATTACACATGTAAGTCGTGTGAAGGTTTATATGTCCTGATCTGACAAGATGGTTATTACAAATGCAAGTCATGTGAAGGTTTATATGTCCTGATCTGACAGGATGGTTATTACAAATGTAAGTCATGTGAAGGTTTATATGTCCTGATCTGACAGGATGGTTATTACATTGTAAGTCGTGTGAAGGTTTATATGTCCTGATCTGAAGGGATGGTTATTACAAATGTAGTAATTTGAAGTTTTATATGTCCTGATCTGACAGGGTGGTTATTCCACATGTATGTCGTGTGAAGGTTTACATGTCCTGATCTGACAGGATGGTTTTTACAAATGTAAGTCATGTGAAGGTTTATATTTCCTGGTCTGACAGGTTGGTTATTACAAATGCAAGTCATGTGAAGGTTTATATGTCCTGATCTGAAAGGGTGGTTATTCCACATGTATATTTTGTGAAGGTTTATATGTCCTGATCTGACAGGATGGTTATTACACATGTAAGTCATGTGAAGGTTTGTATGTCCTGATCTGACAGGATGGTTATTACACATGTAAGTCGTGTGAAGGCTTATATGTCCTGATCTGACAAGATGGTTATTACAAATGCAAGTCATGTGAAGGTTTATATGTCCTGATCTGACAGGATGGTTATTACAAATGTAAGTCATGTGAAGGTTTAAATGTCCTGATCTGACAGGATGGTTATTACATTGTAAGTCGTGTGAAGGTTTATATGTCCTGATCTGAATGGATGGTTATCACAAATGTAGGAATTTGAAGTTTTATATGTCCTGATCTAACAGGATGGTTATTACAAATGTTAGTCATGTGAAGGTTTATATGTCCTGATCTGACAGGATGGTTATTGCAAATGTAGTAATGTGAAGGTTTATATGTCCTGATCTGACAGGATGGTTATTACAAATGTTAGTCATGTGAAGGTTTATATGTCCCGATCTGAAAGGATGGTTATTACAAATGTAAGTCATGTGAAGGTTTATCTGTGCTGATGTGACAGGATGGTTATTACACATGTAAGTCGTGTGAAGGTTTATATGTCTCGATCTGACAGGATGGTTATTACACATGTAAGTCATGTGAAGGTTTATATGTCCTGATCTGAGAGGATGATTATTACAAATGTAAGTCATTTGAAGGTTTCTATGTCCTGATCTGACAGGATGGTTATTACACATGTAAGTCGTGTGAAGGTTTATGTGTCCCGATCTGACAGGATGGTTATTACACAAGTAAGTCATGTGAAGGTTTATATGTCCTGATCTGACAGGATGGTTGTTACACATGTAAGTCATGTGAAGGTTTATATGTCCTGATCTGACAGGGTGGTTATTCCACATGTATGTCGTGTGAAGGTTTACATGTCCTGATCTGACAGGATGGTTTTTACAAATGTAAGTCATGTGAAGGTTTATATTTCCTGGTCTGACAGGATGGTTATTACAAATGCAAGTCATGTGAAGGTTTATATGTCCTGATCTGACAAGGTGGTTATTCCACATGTATATCGTGTGAAGGTTTATATGTCCTGATCTGACAGGATGGTTATTACACATGTAAGTCATGTGAAGGTTTGTATGTCCTGATCTGAAAGAGTGGTTATTACACATGTAAGTCGTGTGAAGGTTTATATGTCCTGATCTGACAAGATGGTTATTACAAATGCAAGTCATGTGAAGGTTTATATGTCCTGATCTGACAGGATGGTTATTACAAATGTAAGTCATGTGAAGGTTTATATGTCCTGATCTGACAGGATGGTTATTACATTGTAAGTCGTGTGAAGGTTTATATGTCCTGATCTGAAGGGATGGTTATTACAAATGTAGCAATTTGAAGTTTTATATGTCCTGATCTGACAGGGTGGTTATTCCACATGTATGTCGTGTGAAGGTTTACATGTCCTGATCTGACAGGATGGTTTTTACAAATGTAAGTCATGTGAAGGTTTATATTTCCTGGTCTGACAGGTTGGTTATTACAAATGCAAGTCATGTGAAGGTTTATATGTCCTGATCTGAAAGGGTGGTTATTCCACATGTATATTTTGTGAAGGTTTATATGTCCTGATCTGACAGGATGGTTATTACACATGTAAGTCATGTGAAGGTTTGTATGTCCTGATCTGACAGGATGGTTATTACACATGTAAGTCGTGTGAAGGCTTATATGTCCTGATCTGACAAGATGGTTATTACAAATGCAAGTCATGTGAAGGTTTATATGTCCTGATCTGACAGGATGGTTATTACAAATGTAAGTCATGTGAAGGTTTAAATGTCCTGATCTGACAGGATGGTTATTACATTGTAAGTCGTGTGAAGGTTTATATGTCCTGATCTGAATGGATGGTTATCACAAATGTAGGAATTTGAAGTTTTATATGTCCTGATCTAACAGGATGGTTATTACAAATGTTAGTCATGTGAAGGTTTATATGTCCTGATCTGACAGGATGGTTATTGCAAATGTAGTAATGTGAAGGTTTATATGTCCTGATCTGACAGGATGGTTATTACAAATGTTAGTCATGTGAAGGTTTATATGTCCTGATCTGACAAGATGGTTATTGCAAATGTAAGTCATGTGAAGGTTTATATGTCCTGATCTGACAGGATGGTTATTACAAATGTAGTAATGTGAAGGTTTATATGTCCTGATCTGACAGGATGGTTATTACAAATGTTAGTCATGTGAAGGTTTATATGTCCTCATCTGACAGGATGGTTATTGCAAATGTAGTAATGTGAAGGCTTATATGTCCCGATCTGAAAGGATGGTTATTACAAATGTAAGTCATGTGAAGGTTTATGTGTGCTGATGTGACAGGATGGTTATTACACATGTTAGTCGTGTGAAAGTTTATATGTCCCGATCTGACAGGATGGTTATTACACATGTAAGTCATGTGAAGGTTTATATGTCCTGATCTGAGAGGATGATTATTACAAATGTAAGTCATGTGAAGGTTTATATGTCCTGATCTGACAGGATGGTTATTACACATGTAAGTCGTGTGAAGGTTTATATGTCCTGATCTGACAGGATGGTCGTTACACATGTAAGTCATGTGAAGGTTTATATGTCCTGATCTGACAGGATGGTTTTTACAAATGTAAGTCATGTGAAAGTATATATGTCCTGATCTGACAGGATGGTTATTACATTGTAAGTCGTGTGAAGGTTTATATGTCCTGATCTGAATGGATGGTTATTACAAATGTAGTAATTTGAAGTTTTATATGTCCTGATCTGACAGGGTGGTTATTCCACATGTATGTCGTGTGAAGGTTTACATGTCCTGATCTGACAGGATGGTTTTTACAAATGTAAGTCATGTGAAGGTTTATATTTCCTGGTCTGACAGGATGGTTATTACAAATGCAAGTCATGTGAAGGTTTATATGTCCTGATCTGAAAGGGTGGTTATTCCACATGTATATTTTGTGAAGGTTTATATGTCCTGATCTGACAGGATGGTTATTACACATGTAAGTCATGTGAAGGTTTGTATGTCCTGATCTGACAGGATGGTTATTACACATGTAAGTCGTGTGAAGGTTTATATGTCCTGATCTGACAAGATGGTTATTACAAATGCAAGTCATGTGAAGGTTTATATGTCCTGATCTGACAGGATGGTTATTACAAATGTAAGTCATGTGAAGGTTTAAATGTCCTGATCTGACAGGATGGTTATTACATTGTAAGTCGTGTGAAGGTTTATATGTCCTGATCTGAATGGATGGTTATCACAAATGTAGGAATTTGAAGTTTTATATGTCCTGATCTAACAGGATGGTTATTACAAATGTTAGTCATGTGAAGGTTTATATGTCCTGATCTGACAGGATGGTTATTGCAAATGTAGTAATGTGAAGGTTTATATGTCCTGATCTGACAGGATGGTTATTACAAATGTTAGTCATGTGAAGGTTTATATGTCCTGATCTGACAGGATGGTTATTGCAAATGTAAGTCATGTGAAGGTTTATATGTCCTGATCTGACAGGATGGTTATTACAAATGTAGTAATGTGAAGGTTTATATGTCCTGATCTGACAGGATGGTTATTACAAATGTTAGTCATGTGAAGGTTTATATGTCCTCATCTGACAGGATGGTTATTGCAAATGTAGTAATGTGAAGGTTTATATGTCCCGATCTGAAAGGATGGTCATTACAAATGTAAGTCATGTGAAGGTTTATGTGTGCTGATGTGACAGGATGGTTATTACACATGTTAGTCGTGTGAAGGTTTATATGTACCGATCTGACAGGATGGTTATTACACATGTAAGTCATGTGAAGGTTTATATGTCATGATCTGAGAGGATGATTATTACAAATGTAAGTCATGTGAAGGTTTATATGTCCTGATCTGACAGGATGGTTATTACACATGTAAGTCGTGTGAAGGTTTATATGTCCTGATCTGACAGGATGGTCGTTACACATGTAAGTCATGTGAAGGTTTATATGTCCTGATCTGACAGGATGGTTTTTACAAATGTAAGTCATGTGAAGGTTTATATTTCCTGGTCTGACAGGATGGTTATTACAAATGCAAGTCATGTGAAGGTTTATATGTCCTGATTTGACAGGGTGGTTATTCCACATGTATATCGTGTGAAGGTTTATATGTCCTGATCTGACAGGATGGTTATTACACATGTAAGTCATGTGAGGGTTTGTATGTCCTGATCTCACAGGATGGTTATTACACATGTAAGTCATGTAAAGGTTTATATGTCCTGATCTGACAAGATGGTTATTACAAATGCAAGTCATGTGAAGGTTTATATGTCCTGATCTGACAGGATGGTTATTACAAATGTAAGTCATGTGAAGGATTATATGTCCCGATCTGAAAGGATGGTTATTACAAATGTAAGTCATGTGAAGGTTTATGTGTGCTGATGTGACAGGATGGTTATTACACATGTAAGTCGTGTGAAGGTTTATTTGTCCCGATCTAACAGGATGGTTATTACACATGTAAGTCATGTGAAGGTTTATATGTCCTGATCTGACAGGATGGTTATTGCAAATGTAAGTCATGTGAAGGTTTATATGTCCTGATCTGACAGGATGGTTATTACACATGTAAGTCGTGTGAAGGTTTATATGTCCCGATCTGACAGGATGGTTTTTACACAAGTAAGTCATGTGAAGGTTTATATGTCCTGATCTGACAGGATGGTTGTTACACATGTAAGTCATGTGAATGTTTATATGTCCTGATCTGACAGCGTGGTTATTCCACATGTATGTCGTGTGAAGGTTTACATGTCCTGATCTGACAGGATGGTTTTTACAAATGTAAGTCATGTGAAGGTTTATATTTCCTGGTCTGACAGGATGGTTATTACAAATGCAAGTCATGTGAAGGTTTATATGTCCTGATCTGACAGGGTGGTTATTCCACATGTATATCGTGTGAAGGTTTATATGTCCTGATCTGACAGGATGGTTATTACACATGTAAGTCATGTGAAGGTTTGTATGTCCTGATCTGACAGGATGGTTATTACACATGTAAGTCGTGTGAAGGTTTAAATGTCCTGATCTGACAGGGTGGTTATTACAAATATTGTCATGTGAAGGTTTATATGTCCTGATCTGACAGGATGGTTATTACAAATGTAAGTCATGTGAAGGTTTATATTTCTTGATCTGACAGGATGGTTATTACACATGTAGTAATGTGAAGGTTTATATGTCCTGATCTGACAGGATGGTTATTACAAATGTAAGTCATGTGAAGGTTTTTATTTCCTGATCTGACAGGATGGTTATTGCACATGTAGTAATGTGAAGGTTTATATGTCCTGATCTGACAGGATGGTTATTACAAATGTAAGTCATGTGAAGGTTTATATTTCCTGATATGACAGGATGGTTATTGCACATGTAGTAATGTGAAAGTTTATATGTCCTGATCTGACAGGATGGTTATTACAAATGTAAGTCATGTGAAGGTTTATATGTCCTGATCTGACAGGATGGTTATTACACATGTAAGTCATGTTAAAGTTTATATGTCCTGATCTGACAGGGTGGTTATTACAAATATAGTCATGTGAAGGTTTATATGTCCCGATCTGACAGGATGGTTATTACACATGTAAGTCATGTGAAGGTTTATATGTCCTGATCTGACAGGATGGTTATTACAAATGTAAGTCATGTGAAGGTTTATATGTCCTGATCTGACAGGGTGGTTATTACAAATATAGTCATGTGAAGGTTTATATGTCCTGATCTGACAGGATGGTTATTACAAATGTAAGTCATGTGAAGGTTTATATGTCCTGATCTGACAGGATGGTTATTACACATGTAAGTCATGTGAAGGTTTATATGTCCTGATCTGACAGGGTGGTTATTACAAATGTAAGTCATGTGAAGGATTATATGTCCCGATCTGAAAGGATGGTTATTACAAATGTAAGTCATGTGAAGGTTTATATGTGCTGATGTGACAGGATGGTTATTACACATGTAAGTCGTGTGAAGGTTTATATGTCCCGATCTGACAGGATGGTTATTACACATTTAAGTCATGTGAAGGTTTATATGTCCTGATCTGAGAGGATGATTATTACAAATGTAAGTCATGTGAAGGTTTATATGTCCTGATCTGACAGGATGGTTATTACACATGTAAGTCGTGTGAAGGTTTATATGTCCCAATCTGACAGGATGGTTATTACACAAGTAAGTCATGTGAAGGTTTATATGTCCTGATCTGACAGGATGGTTGTTACACATGTAAGTCATGTGAAGGTTTATATGTCCTGATCTGACAGGGTGGTTATTCCACATGTATGTCGTGTGAAGGTTTACATGTCCTGATCTGACAGGATGGTTTTTATAAATGTAAGTCATGTGAAGGTTTATATTTCCTGGTCTGACAGGATGGTTATTACAAATGCAAGTCATGTGAAGGTTTATATGTCCTGATCTGACAGGGTGGTTATTCCACATGTATATCGTGTGAAGGTTCATATGTCCTGATCTGACAGGATGGTTATTACACATGTAAGTCATGTGAAGGTTTGTATGTCCTGATCTGACAGGATGGTTATTACACATGTAAGTCGTGTGAAGGTTTATATGTCTTGATCTGACAAGATGGTTATTACAAAGGCAAGTCATGTGAAGGTTTATATGTCCTGATCTGACAGGATGGTTATTACAAATGTAAGTCATGTGAAGGTTTATATGTCCTGATCTGACAGGATGGTTATTACATTGTAAGTCGTGTGAAGGTTTATATGTCCTGATCTGAATGGATGGTTATTACAAATGTAGTAATTTGAAGTTTTATATGTCCTGATCTAACAGGATGGTTATTACAAATGTTAGTCATGTGAAGGTTTATATGTCCTGATCTGACAGGATGGTTATTGCAAATGTAGTAATGTGAAGGTTTATATGTCCTGATCTGACAGGATGGTTATTACAAATGTTAGTCATGTGAAGGTTTATATGTCCTGATCTGACAGGATGGTTATTGCAAATGTAAGTCATGTGAAGGTTTATATGTCCTGATTTGACAGGGTGGTTATTCCACATGTATATCGTGTGAAGGTTTATATGTCCTGATCTGACAGGATGGTTATTACACATGTAAGTCATGTGAGGGTTTGTATGTCCTGATCTCACAGGATGGTTATTACACATGTAAGTCATGTAAAGGTTTATATGTCCTGATCTGACAAGATGGTTATTACAAATGCAAGTCATGTGAAGGTTTATATGTCCTGATCTGACAGGATGGTTATTACAAATGTAAGTCATGTGAAGGATTATATGTCCCGATCTGAAAGGATGGTTATTACAAATGTAAGTCATGTGAAGGTTTATGTGTGCTGATGTGACAGGATGGTTATTACACATGTAAGTCGTGTGAAGGTTTATTTGTCCCGATCTGACAGGATGGTTATTACACATGTAAGTCATGTGAAGGTTTATATGTCCTGATCTGACAGGATGGTTATTGCAAATGTAAGTCATGTGAAGGTTTATATGTCCTGATCTGACAGGATGGTTATTACACATGTAAGTCGTGTGAAGGTTTATATGTCCCGATCTGACAGGATGGTTATTACACAAGTAAGTCATGTGAAGGTTTATATGTCCTGATCTGACAGGATGGTTGTTACACATGTAAGTCATGTGAATGTTTATATGTCCTGATCTGACAGCGTGGTTATTCCACATGTATGTCGTGTGAAGGTTTACATGTCCTGATCTGACAGGATGGTTTTTACAAATGTAAGTCATGTGAAGGTTTATATTTCCTGGTCTGACAGGATGGTTATTACAAATGCAAGTCATGTGAAGGTTTATATGTCCTGATCTGACAGGGTGGTTATTCCACATGTATATCGTGTGAAGGTTTATATGTCCTGATCTGACAGGATGGTTATTACACATGTAAGTCATGTGAAGGTTTGTATGTCCTGATCTGACAGGATGGTTATTACACATGTAAGTCGTGTGAAGGTTTAAATGTGCTGATCTGACAGGGTGGTTATTACAAATATTGTCATGTGAAGGTTTATATGTCCTGATCTGACAGGATGGTTATTACAAATGTAAGTCATGTGAAGGTTTATATTTCCTGATATGACAGGATGGTTATTGCACATGTAGTAATGTGAAAGTTTATATGTCCTGATCTGACAGGATGGTTATTACAAATGTAAGTCATGTGAAGGTTTATATGTCCTGATCTGACAGGATGGTTATTACACATGTAAGTCATGTTAAAGTTTATATGTCCTGATCTGACAGGGTGGTTATTACAAATATAGTCATGTGAAGGTTTATATGTCCCGATCTGACAGGATGGTTATTACACATGTAAGTCATGTGAAGGTTTATATGTCCTGATCTGACAGGATGGTTATTACACATGTAAGTCATGTGAAGGTTTATATGTCCCGATCTGACAGGATGGTTATTACACAAGTAAGTCATGTTAAGGTTTATATGTCCTGATCTGACAGGGTGGTTATTACAAATATAGTCATGTGAAGGTTTATATGTCCTGATCTGACAGGATGGTTATTACAAATGTAAGTCATGTGAAGGTTTATATGTCCTGATCTGACAGGATGGTTATTACACATGTAAGTCATGTGAAGGTTTATATGTCCTGATCTGACAGGGTGGTTATTACAAATGTAAGTCATGTGAAGGATTATATGTCCCGATCTGAAAGGATGGTTATTTCAAATGTAAGTCATGTGAAGGTTTATGTGTGCTGATGTGACAGGATGGTTATTACACATGTAAGTCGTGTGAAGGTTTATATGTCCCGATCTGACAGGATGGTTATTACACATTTAAGTCATGTGAAGGTTTATATGTCCTGATCTGAGAGGATGATTATTACAAATGTAAGTCATGTGAAGGTTTATATGTCCTGATCTGACAGGATGGTTATTACACATGTAAGTCGTGTGAAGGTTTATATGTCCCAATCTGACAGGATGGTTATTACACAAGTAAGTCATGTGAAGGTTTATATGTCCTGATCTGACAGGATGGTTGTTACACATGTAAGTCATGTGAAGGTTTATATGTCCTGATCTGACAGGGTGGTTATTCCACATGTATGTCGTGTGAAGGTTTACATGTCCTGATCTGACAGGATGGTTTTTATAAATGTAAGTCATGTGAAGGTTTATATTTCCTGGTCTGACAGGATGGTTATTACAAATGCAAGTCATGTGAAGGTTTATATGTCCTGATCTGACAGGGTGGTTATTCCACATGTATATCGTGTGAAGGTTCATATGTCCTGATCTGACAGGATGGTTATTACACATGTAAGTCATGTGAAGGTTTGTATGTCCTGATCTGACAGGATGGTTATTACACATGTAAGTCGTGTGAAGGTTTATATGTCTTGATCTGACAAGATGGTTATTACAAAGGCAAGTCATGTGAAGGTTTATATGTCCTGATCTGACAGGATGGTTATTACAAATGTAAGTCATGTGAAGGTTTATATGTCCTGATCTGACAGGATGGTTATTACATTGTAAGTCGTGTGAAGGTTTATATGTCCTGATCTGAATGGATGGTTATTACAAATGTAGTAATTTGAAGTTTTATATGTCCTGATCTAACAGGATGGTTATTACAAATGTTAGTCATGTGAAGGTTTATATGTCCTGATCTTACAGGATGGTTATTGCAAATGTAGTAATGTGAAGGTTTATATGTCCTGATCTGACAGGATGGTTATTACAAATGTTAGTCATGTGAAGGTTTATATGTCCTGATCTGACAGGATGGTTATTGCAAATGTAAGTCATGTGAAGGTTTATATGTCCTGATCTGACAGGATGGTTATTACAAATGTAGTAATGTGAAGGTTTATATGTCCTGATCTGACAGGATGGTTATTACAAATGTTAGTCATGTGAAGGTTTATATTTCCTGATCTGACAGGATGGTTATTGCAAATGTAGTAATGTGAAGGTTTATATGTCCTGATCTGACAGGATGGTTATTACGAATGCAAGTCATGTGAAGGTTTATATGTCCTGATCTGACAGGATGGTTATTACACATGTAAGTCATGTGAAAGTTTATATGTCCTGATCTGAGAGGGTGGTTATTACAAATATAGTCATGTGAAGGTTTATATGTCCCGATCTGACAGGATGGTTATTACACATGTAAGTCATGTGAAGGTTTATATGTCCCGATCTGACAGGATGGTTATTACACAAGTAAGTCATGTTAAGGTTTATAAGTCCTGATCTGACAGGGTGGTTATTACAAATATAGTCATGTGAAGGTTTATATGTCCTGATCTGACAGGATGGTTATTACAAATGTAAGTCATGTGAAGGTTTATATGTCCTGATCTGACAGGATGGTTATTACACATGTAAGTCATGTGAAGGTTTATATATCCTGATCTGACAGGGTGGTTATTAAAAATATAGTCATGTGAAGGTTTATATGTCCTGATCTGACAGGATGGTTATTACAAATGTAAGTCATGTGAAGGTTTATATGTCCTGATCTGACAGGATGGTTATTACACATGTAAGTCATGTGAAGGTTTATATGTCCCGATCTGACAGGATGGTTATTACACAAGTAAGTCATGTTAAGGTTTATATGTCCTGATCTGACAGGGTGGTTATTACAAATATAGTCATGTGAAGGTTTATATGTCCTGATCTGACAGGATGGTTATTACAAATGTAAGTCATGTGAAGGTTTATATGTCCTGATCTGACAGGATGGTTATTACACATGTAAGTCATGTGAAGGTTTATATGTCCTGATCTGACAGGGTGGTTATTACAAATGTAAGTCATGTGAAGGATTATATGTCCCGATCTGAAAGGATGGTTATTACAAATGTAAGTCATGTGAAGGTTTATGTGTGCTGATGTGACAGGATGGTTATTACACATGTAAGTCGTGTGAAGGTTTATATGTCCCGATCTGACAGGATGGTTATTACACATTTAAGTCATGTGAAGGTTTATATGTCCTGATCTGAGAGGATGATTATTACAAATGTAAGTCATGTGAAAGTTTATATGTCCTGATCTGACAGGATGGTTAACACACATGTAAGTCGTGTGAAGGTTTATATGTCCCAATCTGACAGGATGGTTATTACACAAGTAAGTCATGTGAAGGTTTATATGTCCTGATCTGACAGGATGGTTGTTACACATGTAAGTCATGTGAAGGTTTATATGTCCTGATCTGACAGGGTGGTTATTCCACATGTATGTCGTGTGAAGGTTTACATGTCCTGATCTGACAGGATGGTTTTTATAAATGTAAGTCATGTGAAGGTTTATATTTCCTGGTCTGACAGGATGGTTATTACAAATGCAAGTCATGTGAAGGTTTATATGTCCTGATCTGACAGGGTGGTTATTCCACATGTATATCGTGTGAAGGTTCATATGTCCTGATCTGACAGGATGGTTATTACACATGTAAGTCATGTGAAGGTTTGTATGTCCTGATCTGACAGGATGGTTATTACACATGTAAGTCGTGTGAAGGTTTATATGTCTTGATCTGACAAGATGGTTATTACAAAGGCAAGTCATGTGAAGGTTTATATGTCCTGATCTGACAGGATGGTCGTTATTACAAATGTAAGTCATGTGAAGGTTTATATGTCCTGATCTGAGAGGATGGTTATTACATTGTAAGTCGTGTGAAGGTTTATATGTCCTGATCTGAATGGATGGTTATTACAAATGTAGTAATTTGAAGTTTTATATGTCCTGATCTAACAGGATGGTTATTACAAATGTTAGTCATGTGAAGGTTTATATGTCCTGATCTGACAGGATGGTTATTGCAAATTTAGTAATGTGAAGGTTTATATGTCCTGATCTGACAGGATGGTTATTACAAATGTTAGTCATGTGAAGGTTTATATGTCCTGATCTGACAGGATGGTTATTGCAAATGTAAGTCATGTGAAGGTTTATATGTCCTGATCTGACAGGATGGTTATTACAAATGTAGTAATGTGAAGGTTTATATGTCCTGATCTGACAGGATGGTTATTACAAATGTTAGTCATGTGAAGGTTTATATGTCCTGATCTGACAGGATGGTTATTGCAAATGTAGTAATGTGAAGGTTTATATGTCCTGATCTGACAGGATGGTTATTACGAATGCAAGTCATGTGAAGGTTTATATGTCCTGATCTGACAGGATGGTTATTACACATGTAAGTCATGTGAAAGTTTATATGTCCTGATCTGACAGGGTGGTTATTACAAATATAGTCATGTGAAGGTTTATATGTCCCGATCTGACAGGATGGTTATTACACATGTAAGTCATGTGAAGGTTTATATGTCCCGATCTGACAGGATGGTTATTACACAAGTAAGTCATGTTAAGGTTTATAAGTCCTGATCTGACAGGGTGGTTATTACAAATATAGTCATTTGAAGGTTT
This sequence comes from Lampris incognitus, assembly GCF_029633865.1. Taxonomy (NCBI): domain Eukaryota; kingdom Metazoa; phylum Chordata; class Actinopteri; order Lampriformes; family Lampridae; genus Lampris; species Lampris incognitus. Next base: position 54,175,946 of record NC_079213.1, on the reverse strand, counting down.
ATATGTCCTGATCTGACAGGATGGTTATTACAAATGTAAGTCATGTGAAGGTTTATATGTCCTGATCTGACAGGATGGTTATTACACATGTAAGTCATGTGAAGGTTTATATATCCTGATCTGACAGGGTGGTTATTAAAAATATAGTCATGTGAAGGTTTATATGTCCTGATCTGACAGGATGGTTATTACAAATGTAAGTCATGTGAAGGTTTATATGTCCTGATCTGACAGGATGGTTATTACACATGTAAGTCATGTGAAGGTTTATATGTCCTGATCTGACAGGGTGGTTATTACAAATATTGTCATGTGAAGGTTTATATGTCCTGATCTGACAGGATGGTTATTACAAATGTAAGTCATGTGAAGGTTTATATTTCCTGATCTAACAGGATGGTTATTACAAATGTAGTAATGTGAAGGTTTATATGTCCTGATCTGACAGGATGGTTATTACAAATGTTAGTCATGTGACGGTTTATATGTCCTGATCTGACAGGATGGTTATTGCAAATGTAGTAATGTGAAGGTTTATATGTCCTGATCTGACAGGATGGTTATTACGAATGCAAGTCATGTGAAGGTTTATATGTCCTGATCTGACAGGATGGTTATTACACATGTAAGTCATGTGAAAGTTTATATGTCCTGATTTGAGAGGGTGGTTATTACAAATATAGTCATGTGAAGGTTTATATGTCCCGATCTGACAGGATGGTTATTACACATGTAAGTCATGTGAAGGTTTATATGTCCCGATCTGACAGGATGGTTATTACACAAGTAAGTCATGTTAAGGTTTATAAGTCCTGATCTGACAGGGTGGTTATTACAAATATAGTCATGTGAAGGTTTATATGTCCTGATCTGACAGGATGGTTATTACAAATGTAAGTCATGTGAAGGTTTATATGTCCTGATCTGACAGGATGGTTATTACACATGTAAGTCATGTGAAGGTTTATATATCCTGATCTGACAGGGTGGTTATTAAAAATATAGTCATGTGAAGGTTTATATGTCCTGATCTGACAGGATGGTTATTACAAATGTAAGTCATGTGAAGGTTTATATGTCCTGATCTGACAGGATGGTTATTACACATGTAAGTCATGTGAAGGTTTATATGTCCCGATCTGACAGGATGGTTATTACACAAGTAAGTCATGTTAAGGTTTATATGTCCTGATCTGACAGGGTGGTTATTACAAATATAGTCATGTGAAGGTTTATATGTCCTGATCTGACAGGATGGTTATTACAAATGTAAGTCATGTGAAGGTTTATATGTCCTGATCTGACAGGATGGTTATTACACATGTAAGTCATGTGAAGGTTTATATGTCCTGATCTGACAGGGTGGTTATTACAAATGTAAGTCATGTGAAGGATTATATGTCCCGATCTGAAAGGATGGTTATTACAAATGTAAGTCATGTGAAGGTTTATGTGTGATGATGTGACAGGATGGTTATTACACATGTAAGTCGTGTGAAGGTTTATATGTCCCGATCTGACAGGATGGTTATTACACATTTAAGTCATGTGAAGGTTTATATGTGCTGATCTGAGAGGATGATTATTACAAATGTAAGTCATGTGAAGGTTTATATGTCCTGATCTGACAGGATGGTTATTACACATGTAAGTCGTGTGAAGGTTTATATGTCCCAATCTGACAGGATGGTTATTACACAAGTAAGTCATGTGAAGGTTTATATGTCCTGATCTGACAGGATGGTTGTTACACATGTAAGTCATGTGAAGGTTTATATGTCCTGATCTGACAGGGTGGTTATTCCACATGTATGTCGTGTGAAGGTTTACATGTCCTGATCTGACAGGATGGTTTTTATAAATGTAAGTCATGTGAAGGTTTATATTTCCTGGTCTGACAGGATGGTTATTACAAATGCAAGTCATGTGAAGGTTTATATGTCCTGATCTGACAGGGTGGTTATTCCACATGTATATCGTGTGAAGGTTCATATGTCCTGATCTGACAGGATGGTTATTACACATGTAAGTCATGTGAAGGTTTGCATGTCCTGATCTGACAGGATGGTTATTACACATGTAAGTCGTGTGAAGGTTTATATGTCTTGATCTGACAAGATGGTTATTACAAAGGCAAGTCATGTGAAGGTTTATATGTCCTGATCTGACAGGATGGTCGTTATTACAAATGTAAGTCATGTGAAGGTTTATATGTCCTGATCTGACAGGATGGTTATTACATTGTAAGTCGTGTGAAGGTTTATATGTCCTGATCTGAATGGATGGTTATTACAAATGTAGTAATTTGAAGTTTTACATGTTCTGATCTAACAGGATGGTTATTACAAATGTTAGTCATGTGAAGGTTTATATGTCCTGATCTGACAGGATGGTTATTGCAAATGTAGTAATGTGAAGGTTTATATGTCCTGATCTGACAGGATGGTTATTACAAATGTTAGTCATGTGAAGGTTTATATGTCCTGATCTGACAGGATGGTTATTGCAAATGTAAGTCATGTGAAGGTTTATATGTCCTGATCTGACAGGATGGTTATTACAAATGTAGTAATGTGAAGGTTTATATGTCCTGATCTGACAGGATGGTTATTACAAATGTTAGTCATGTGAAGGTTTATATGTCCTGATCTGACAGGATGGTTATTGCAAATGTAGTAATGTGAAGGTTTATATGTCCTGATCTGACAGGATGGTTATTACGAATGCAAGTCATGTGAAGGTTTATATGTCCTGATCTGACAGGATGGTTATTACACATGTAAGTCATGTGAAAGTTTATATGTCCTGATCTGACAGGGTGGTTATTACAAATATAGTCATGTGAAGGTTTATATGTCCCGATCTGACAGGATGGTTATTACACATGTAAGTCATGTGAAGATTTATATGTCCCGATCTGACAGGATGGTTATTACACAAGTAAGTCATGTTAAGGTTTATAAGTCCTGATCTGAGAGGGTGGTTATTACAAATATAGTCATGTGAAGGTTTATATGTCCTGATCTGACAGGATGGTTATTACAAATGTAAGTCATGTGAAGGTTTATATGTCCTGATCTGACAGGATGGTTATTACACATGTAAGTCATGTGAAGGTTTATATATCCTGATCTGACAGGGTGGTTATTAAAAATATAGTCATGTGAAGGTTTATATGTCCTGATCTGACAGGATGGTTATTACAAATGTAAGTCATGTGAAGGTTTATATGTCCTGATCTGACAGGATGGTTATTACACATGTAAGTCATGTGAAGGTTTATATGTCCTGATCTGACAGGGTGGTTATTACAAATATTGTCATGTGAAGGTTTATATGTCCTGATCTGACAGGATGGTTATTACAAATGTAAGTCATGTGAAGGTTTATATTTCCTGATCTGACAGGATGGTTATTGCACATGTAGTAATGTGAAGGTTTATATGTCCTGATCTGACAGGATGGTTATTACAAATGTAAGTCATGTGAAGGTTTATATGTCCTGATCTGACAGGATGGTTATTACAAATGTAAGTCATGTGAATGTTTATATTTCCTGATCTGACAGGATGGTTATTGCACATGTAGTAATGTGAAGGTTTATATGTCCTGATCTGACAGGATGGTTATTACAAATGTAAGTCATGTGAAGGTTTATATGTCCTGATCTGACAGGATGGTTATTACACATGTAAGTCATGTGAAAGTTTATATGTCCTGATCTGACAGGATGGTTATTACAAATGTAAGTCATGTGAAGGTTTATATGTCCTGATCTGACAGGATGGTTATTACACATGTAAGTCATGTGAAAGTTTATATGTCCTGATCTGACAGGGTGGTTATTACAAATATAGTCATGTGAAGGTTTATATGTCCCGATCTGACAGGATGGTTATTACACATGTAAGTCATGTGAAGGTTTATATGTCCTGATCTGACAGGATGGTTATTACACATGTAAGTCGTGTGAAGGTTTATATGTCCTGATCTGACAGGATGGTTATTACACATGTAAGTCATGTGAAGGTTTAAATGTCCTGATCTGACAGGGTGGTTATTACAAATATTGTCATGTGAAGGTTTATATGTCCTGATCTGACAGGATGGTTATTACAAATGTAAGTCATGTGAAGGTTTATATTTCCTGATCTGACATGATGGTTATTGCACATGTAGTAATGTGAAGGTTTATATGTCCTGATCTGACAGGATGGTTACTACAAATGTAAGTCATGTGAAGGTTTATATGTCCTGATCTGACAGGATGGTTATTACACATGTAAGTCATGTGAAAGTTTATATGTCCTGATCTGACAGGGTGGTTATTACAAATATAGTCATGTGAAGGTTTATATGTCCTGATCTGACAGGATGGTTATTACACATGTAAGTCATGTGAAGGTTTATATGTCCTGATCTGACAGGATGGTTATTACACATGTAAGTCATGTGTAGGTTTATATGTCCTGATCTGACAGGATGGTTATTACAAATGTAAGTCATGTGAAGGTTTATATTTCCTGATCTGACAGGATGGTTATTGCACATGTAGTAATGTGAAGGTTTATATGTCCTGATCTGACAGGATGGTTATTACAAATGTAAGTCATGTGAAGGTTTATATTTCCTGATCTGACAGGATGGTTATTGCACATGTAGTAATGTGAAGGTTTATATGTCCTGATCTGACAGGATGGTTATTACAAATGTAAGTCATGTGAAGGTTTATATTTCCTGATATGAGAGGATGGTTATTGCACATGTAGTAATGTGAAGGTTTATATGTCCTGATCTGACAGGATGGTTATTACAAATGTAAGTCATGTGAAGGTTTATATGTCCTGATCTGACAGGATGGTTATTACACATGTAAGTCATGTGACAGTTTATATGTCCTGATCTGACAGGGTGGTTATTACAAATATAGTCATGTGAAGGTTTATATGTCCCGATCTGACAGGATGGTTATTACACATGTAAGTCATGTGAATGTTTATATGTCCTGATCTGACAGGATGGTTATTACACATGTAAGTCATGTGAAGGTTTATATGTCCCGATCTGACAGGATGGTTATTACACAAGTAAGTCATGTTAAGGTTTATATGTCCTGATCTGACAGGGTGGTTATTACAAATATAGTCATGTGAAGGTTTATATGTCCTGATCTGACAGGATGGTTATTACAAATGTAAGTCATGTGAAGGTTTATATGTCCTGATCTGACAGGATGGTTATTACACATGTGAGTCATGTGAAAGTTTATATGTCCTGATCTGACAGGGTGGTTATTAAAAATATAGTCATGTGAAGGTTTATATGTCCTGATCTGACAGGATGGTTATTACAAATGTAAGTCATGTGATGGATTATATGTCCCGATCTGAAAGGATGGTTATTACAAATGTAAGTCATGTGAAGGTTTATCTGTGCTGATGTGACAGGATGGTTATTACACATGTAAGTCGTGTGAAGGTTTATATGTCCCGATCTGACAGGATGGTTATTACACATGTAAGTCATGTGAAGGTTTATATGTCCTGATCTGAGAGGATGATTATTACAAATGTAAGTCATGTGAAGGTTTCTATGTCCTGATCTGACAGGATGGTTATTACACATGTAAGTCGTGTGAAGGTTTATATGTCCCGATCTGACAGGATGGTTATTACACAAGTAAGTCATGTGAAGGTTTATATGTCCTGATCTGAAAGGATGGTTGTTACACATGTAAGTCATGTGAAGGTTTATATGTCCTGATCTGACAGGGTGGTTATTCCACATGTATGTCGTGTGAAGGTTTACATGTCCTGATCTGACAGGATGGTTTTTACAAATGTAAGTCATGTGAAGGTTTATATTTCCTGGTCTGACAGGATGGTTATTACAAATGCAAGTCATGTGAAGGTTTATATGTCCTGATCTGACAGGGTGGTTATTCCACATGTAAGTCATGTGAAGGTTTGTATGTCCTGATCTGACAGGGTGGTTAGTACACATGTAAGTCGTGTGAAGGTTTATATGTCCTGATCTGACAAGATGGTTATTACAAATGCAAGTCATGTGAAAGTTTATATGTCCTTATCTGACAGGATGGTTATTACAAATGTAAGTCATGTGAAGGTTTATATGTCCTGATCTGACAGGATGGTAATTACATTGTAAGTCGTGTGAAGGTTTATATGTCCTGATCTGAATGGATGGTTATTACAAATGTAGTACTTTGAAGTTTTATATGTCCTGATCTGACAGGGTGGTTATTCCACATGTATGTCGTGTGAAGGTTTACATGTCCTGATCTGACAGGATGGTTTTTACAAATGTAAGTCATGTGAAGGTTTATATTTCCTGGTCTGACAGGATGGTTATTACAAATGCAAGTCATGTGAAGATTTATATGTCCTGATCTGAAAGGGTGGTTATTCCACATGTATATTTTGTGAAGGTTTATATGTCCTGATCTGACAGGATGGTTATTACACATGTAAGTCATGTGAAGGTTTGTAAGTCCTGATCTGACAGGATGGTTATTACACATGTAAGTCGTGTGAAGGTTTATATGTCCTGATCTGACAAGATGGTTATTACAAATGCAAGTCATGTGAAGGTTTATATGTTCTGATCTGACAGGATGGTTATTACAAATGTAAGTCATGTGAAGGTTTAAATGTCCTGATCTGACAGGATGGTTATTACATTGTAAGTCGTGTGAAGGTTTATATGTCCTGATCTGAATGGATGGTTATCACAAATGTAGGAATTTGAAGTTTTATATGTCCTGATCTAACAGGATGGTTATTACAAATGTTAGTCATGTGAAGGTTTATATGTCCTGATCTGACAGGATGGTTATTGCAAATGTAGTAATGTGAAGGTTTATATGTCCTGATCTGACAGGATGGTTATTACAAATGTTAGTCATGTGAAGGTTTATATGTCCTGATCTGACAGGATGGTTATTGCAAATGTAAGTCATGTGAAGGTTTATATGTCCTGATCTGACAGGATGGTTATTACAAATGTAGTAATGTGAAGGTTTATATGTCCTGATCTGACAGGATGGTTATTACAAATGTTAGTCATGTGAAGGTTTATATGTCCTCATCTGACAGGATGGTTATTGCAAATGTAGTAATGTGAAGGTTTATATGTCCTGATCTGAAAGGATGGTTATTACAAATGTAAGTCATGTGAAGGTTTATGTGTGCTGATGTGACAGGATGGTTATTACACATGTTAGTCGTGTGAAGGTTTATATTTCCCAATCTGACAGGATGGTTATTACACATGTAAGTCATGTGAAGGTTTATATGTCCTGATCTGACAGGATGGTTTTTACAAATGTAAGTCATGTGAAGGTTTATATTTCCTGGTCTGACAGGATGGTTATTACAAATGCAAGTCATGTGAAGGTTTATATGTCCTGGTCTGACAGGATGGTTATTACAAATGCAAGTCATGTGAAGGTTTATATGTCCTGATTTGACAGGGAGGTTATTCCACATGTATATCGTGTGAAGGTTTATATGTCCTGATCTGACAGGATGGTTATTACACATGTAAGTCATGTGAAGGTTTGTATGTCCTGATCTGACAGGATGGTTATTACAAATGTAAGTCATGTGAAGGTTTATATGTCCTGATCTGACAGGATGGTTATTACATTGTAAGTCGTGTGAAGGTTTATATGTCCTGATCTGAATGGATGGTTATTACAAATGTAGGAATTTGAAGTTTTATATGTCCTGATCTAACAGGATGGTTATTACAAATGTTAGTCATGTGAAGGTTTATATGTCCTGATCTGACAGGATGGTTATTACAAATGTAAGTCATGTGAAGGTTTATATGTCCTGATCTGACAGGATGGTTATTACACATGTAAGTCGTGTGAAGGTTTATATGTCCTGATCTGACAGGATGGTTATTACACATGTAAGTCATGTGAAGGTTTAAATGTCCTGATCTGACAGGGTGGTTATTACAAATATTGTCATGTGAAGGTTTATATGTCCTGATCTGACAGGATGGTTATTACAAATGTAAGTCATGTGAAGGTTTATATTTCTTGATCTGACAGGATGGTTATTGCACATGTAGTAATGTGAAGGTTTATATGTCCTGATCTGACAGGATGGTTATTACAAATGTAAGTCATGTGAAGGTTTTTATTTCCTGATCTGACAGGATGGTTATTGCACATGTAGTAATGTGAAGGTTTATATGTCCTGATCTGACAGGATGGTTATTACAAATGTAAGTCATGTGAAGGTTTATATTTCCTGATATGACAGGATGGTTATTGCACATGTAGTATTGTGAAAGTTTATATGTCCTGATCTGACAGGATGGTTATTACAAATGTAAGTCATGTGAAGGTTTATATGTCCTGATCTGACAGGATGGTTATTACACATGTAAGTCATGTGAAAGTTTATATGTCCTGATCTGACAGGGTGGTTATTACAAATATAGTCATGTGAAGGTTTATATGTCCCGATCTGACAGGATGGTTATTACACATGTAAGTCATGTGAAGGTTTATATGTCCTGATCTGACAGGATGGTTATTACACATGTAAGTCATGTGAAGGTTTATATGTCCCGATCTGACAGGATGGTTATTACACAAGTAAGTCATGTTAAGGTTTATATGTCCTGATCTGACAGGGTGGTTATTACAAATATAGTCATGTGAAGGTTTATATGTCCTGATCTGACAGGATGGTTATTACAAATGTAAGTCATGTGAAGGTTTATATGTCCTGATCTGACAGGATGGTTATTACACATGTAAGTCATGTGAAGGTTTATATGTCCTGATCTGACAGGGTGGTTATTACAAATGTAAGTCATGTGAAGGATTATATGCCCCGATCTGAAAGGATGGTTATTTCAAATGTAAGTCATGTGAAGGTTTATGTGTGCTGATGTGACAGGATGGTTATTACACATGTAAGTCGTGTGAAGGTTTATATGTCCCGATCTGACAGGATGGTTATTACACATGTAAGTCATGTGAAGGTTTATATGTCCTGATCTGAGAGGATGATTATTACAAATGTAAGTCATGTGAAGGTTTATATGTCCTGATCTGACAGGATGGTTATTACACATGTAAGTCGTGTGAAGGTTTATATGTCCCAATCTGACAGGATGGTTATTACACAAGTAAGTCATGTGAAGGTTTATATGTCCTGATCTGACAGGATGGTTGTTACACATGTAAGTCATGTGAAGGTTTATATGTCCTGATCTGACAGGGTTGTTATTCCACATGTATGTCGTGTGAAGGTTTACATGTCCTGATCTGACAGGATGGTTATTACACATGTAAGTCATGTGAAGGTTTGTATGTCCTGATCTCACAGGATGGTTATTACACATGTAAGTCATGTGAAGGTTTATATGTCCTGATCTGACAAGATGGTTATTACAAATGCAAGTCATGTGAAGGTTTATATGTCCTGATCTGACAGGATGGTTATTACAAATGTAAGTCATGTGAAGGATTATATGTCCCGATCTGAAAGGATGGTTATTACAAATGTAAGTCATGTGAAGGTTTATGTGTGCTGATGTGACAGGATGGTTATTACACATGTAAGTCGTGTGAAGGTTTATATGTCCCGATCTGACAGGATGGTTATTACACATGTAAGTCATGTGAAAGTTTATATGTCCTGATCTGACAGGATGGTTATTACATTGTAAGTCGTGTGAAGGTTTATATGTCCTGATCTGAATGGATGGTTATTACAAATGTAATAATTTGAAGTTTTATATGTCCTGATCTAACAGGATGGTTATTACAAATGTTAGTCATGTGAAGGTTTATATGTCCTGATCTGACAGGATGGTTATTGCAAATGTGGTAATGTGAAGGTTTATATGTCCTGATCTGACAGGATGGTTATTACAAATGTAAGTCATGTGAAGGTTTATATGTCCTGATCTGACAGGATGGTTATTACACATGTAAGTCATGTGAAAGTTTATATGTCCTGATCTGACAGGGTGGTTATTACAAATATAGTCATGTGAAGGTTTATATGTCCCGATCTGACAGGATGGTTATTACACATGTAAGTCATGTGAAGGTTTATATGTCCTGATCTGACAGGATGGTTATTACACATGTAAGTCATGTGAAGGTTTATATGTCCCGATCTGACAGGATGGTTATTACACAAGTAAGTCATGTTAAGGTTTATATGTCCTGATCTGACAGGGTGGTTATTACAAATATAGTCATGTGAAGGTTTATATGTCCTGATCTGACAGGATGGTTATTACAAATGTAAGTCATGTGAAGGTTTATATGTCCTGATCTGACCGGATGGTTATTACACATGTAAGTCATGTGAAGGTTTATATGTCCTGATCTGACAGGGTGGTTATTACAAATGTAAGTCATGTGAAGGATTATATGCCCCGATCTGAAAGGATTGTTATTACAAATGTAAGTCATGTGAAGGTTTATGTGTGCTGATGTGACAGGATGGTTATTACACATGTAAGTCATGTGAAGGTTTATATGTCCTGATCTGAGAGGATGATTATTACAAATGTAAGTCATGTGAAGGTTTATATGTCCTGATCTGACAGGATGGTTATTACACATGTAAGTCGTGTGAAGGTTTATTTGTCCCAATCTGACAGGATGGTTATTACAAATGTAAGTCATGTGAAGGTTTATATTTCCTGATATGACAGGATGGTTATTGCACATGTAGTATTGTGAAAGTTTATATGTCCTGATCTGACAGGATGGTTATTACAAATGTAAGTCATGTGAAGGTTTATATGTCCTGATCTGACAGGATGGTTATTACACATGTAAATCATGTGAAAGTTTATATGTCCTGATCTGACAGGGTGGTTATTACAAATATAGTCATGTGAAGGTTTATATGTCCCGATCTGACAGGATGGTTATTACACATGTAAGTCATGTGAAGGTTTATATGTCCTGATCTGACAGGATGGTTATTACACATGTAAGTCATGTGAAGGTTTATATGTCCCGATCTGACAGGATGGTTATTACACAAGTAAGTCATGTTAAGGTTTATATGTCCTGATCTGACAGGGTGGTTATTACAAATATAGTCATGTGAAGGTTTATATGTCCTGATCTGACAGGATGGTTATTACAAATGTAAGTCATGTGAAGGTTTATATGTCCTGATCTGACAGGATGGTTATTACACATGTAAGTCATGTGAAGGTTTATTTGTCCTGATCTGACAGGGTGGTTATTACAAATGTAAGTCATGTGAAGGATTATATGCCCCGATCTGAAAGGATGGTTATTACAAATGTAAGTCATGTGAAGGTTTATGTGTGCTGATGTGACAGGATGGTTATTACACATGTAAGTCATGTGAAGGTTTATATGTCCTGATCTGAGAGGATGATTATTACAAATGTAAGTCATGTGAAGGTTTATATGTCCTGATCTGACAGGATGGTTATTACACATGTAAGTCGTGTGAAGGTTTATATGTCCCAATCTGACAGGATGGTTATTACACAAGTAAGTCATGTGAAGGTTTATATGTCCTGATCTGACAGGATGGTTGTTACACATGTAAGTCATGTGAAGGTTTATATGTCCTGATCTGACAGGGTGGTTATTCCACATGTATGTCGTGTGAAGGTTTACATGTCCTGATCTGACAGGATGGTTATTACACATGTAAGTCATGTGAAGGTTTGTATGTCCCGATCTCACAGGATGGTTATTACACATGTAAGTCATGTGAAGGTTTATATGTCCTGATCTGACAAGATGGTTATTACAAATGCAAGTCATGTGAAGGTTTATATGTCCTGATCTGACAGGATGGTTATTACAAATGTAAGTCATGTGAAGGATTATATGTCCCGATCTGAAAGGATGGTTATTACAAATGTAAGTCATGTGAAGGTTTATGTGTGCTGATGTGACAGGATGGTTATTACACATGTAAGTCGTGTGAAGGTTTATATGTCCCGATCTGACAGGATGGTTATTACACATGTAAGTCATGTGAAAGTTTATATGTCCTGATCTGACAGGATGGTTATTACATTGTAAGTCGTGTGAAGGTTTATATGTCCTGATCTGAATGGATGGTTATTACAAATGTAGTAATTTGAAGTTTTATATGTCCTGATCTAACAGGATGGTTATTACAAATGTTAGTCATGTGAAGGTTTATATGTCCTGATCTGACAGGATGGTTATTGCAAATGTAGTAATGTGAAGGTTTATATGTCCTGATCTGACAGGATGGTTATTACAAATGTAAGTCATGTGAAGGTTTATATGTCCTGATCTGACAGGATGGTTATTACACATGTAAGTCATGTGAAAGTTTATATGTCCTGATCTGACAGGGTGGTTATTACAAATATAGTCATGTGAAGGTTTATATGTCCCGATCTGACAGGATGGTTATTACACATGTAAGTCATGTGAAGGTTTATATGTCCTGATCTGACAGGATGGTTATTACACATGTAAGTCATGTGAAGGTTTATATGTCCCGATCTGACAGGATGGTTATTACACAAGTAAGTCATGTTAAGGTTTATATGTCCTGATCTGACAGGGTGGTTATTACAAATATAGTCATGTGAAGGTTTATATGTCCTGATCTGACAGGATGGTTATTACAAATGTAAGTCATGTGAAGGTTTATATGTCCTGATCTGACAGGATGGTTATTACACATGTAAGTCATGTGAAGGTTTATATGTCCTGATCTGACAGGGTGGTTATTACAAATGTAAGTCATGTGAAGGATTATATGCCCCGATCTGAAAGGATGGTTATTACAAATGTAAGTCATGTGAAGGTTTATGTGTGCTGATGTGACAGGATGGTTATTACACATGTAAGTCGTGTGAAGGTTTATATGTCCCGATCTGACAGGATGGTTATTACACATGTAAGTCATGTGAAGGTTTATATGTCCTGATCTGAGAGGATGATTATTACAAATGTAAGTCATGTGAAGGTTTATATGTCCTGATCTGACAGGATGGTTATTACACATGTAAGTCGTGTGAAGGTTTATATCTCCTGATCTGACAGGATGGTTATTACACAAGTAAGTCATGTGAAGGTTTATATGTCCTGATCTGACAGGATGGTTGTTACACATGTAAGTCATGTGAAGGTTTATATGTCCTGATCTGACAGGGTGGTTATTCCACATGTATGTCGTGTGAAGGTTTACATGTCCTGATCTGACAGGATGGTTATTACACATGTAAGTCATGTGAAGGTTTGTATGTCCTGATCTCACAGGATGGTTATTACACATGCAAGTCATGTGAAGGTTTATATGTCCTGATCTGACAAGATGGTTATTACAAATGCAAGTCATGTGAAGGTTTATATGTCCTGATCTGACAGGATGGTTATTACAAATTTAAGTCATGTGAAGGATTATATGTCCCGATCTGAAAGGATGGTTATTACAAATGTAAGTCATGTGAAGGTTTATGTGTGCTGATGTGACAGGATGGTTATTACACATGTAAGTCGTGTGAAGGTTTATATGTCCCGATCTGACAGGATGGTTATTACACATGTAAGTCATGTGAAAGTTTATATGTCCTGATCTGACAGGATGGTTATTACAAATGTAAGTCATGTGAAGGTTTATATGTCCTGATCTGACAGGATGATTATTACATTGTAAGTCGTGTGAAGGTTTATATGTCCTGATCTGAATGGATGGTTATTACAAATGTAGGAATTTGAAGTTTTATATGTCCTGATCTAACAGGATGGTTATTACAAATGTTAGTCATGTGAAGGTTTATATGTCCTGATCTGACAGGATGGTTATTACAAATGTAAGTCATGTGAAGGTTTATATGTCCTGATCTGAAAGGATGGTTATTACACATGTAAGTCGTGTGAAGGTTTATATGTCCTGATCTGACAGGATGGTTATTACACATGTAAGTCATGTGAAGGTTTAAATGTCCTGATCTGACAGGGTGGTTATTACAAATATTGTCATGTGAAGGTTTATATGTCCTGATCTGACAGGATGGTTATTACAAATGTAAGTCATGTGAAGGTTTATATTTCTTGATCTGACAGGATGGTTATTGCACATGTAGTAATGTGAAGGTTTATATGTCCTGATCTGACAGGATGGTTATTAAAAATGTAAGTCATGTGAAGGTTTTTATTTCCTGATCTGACAGGATGGTTATTGCATATGTAGTAATGTGAATGTTTATATGTCCTGATCTGACAGGATGGTTATTACAAATGTAAGTCATGTGAAGGTTTATATTTCCTGATATGACAGGATGGTTATTGCACATGTAGTAATGTGAAAGTTTATATGTCCTGATCTGACAGGATGGTTATTACAAATGTAAGTCATGTGAAGGTTTATATGTCCTGATCTGACAGGATGGTTATTACACATGTAAGTCATGTGAAAGTTTATATGTCCTGATCTGACAGGGTGGTTATTACAAATATAGTCATGTGAAGGTTTATATGTCCCGATCTGACAGGATGGTTATTACACATGTAAGTCATGTGAAGGTTTATATGTCCTGATCTGACAGGATGGTTATTACACATGTAAGTCATGTGAAGGTTTATATGTCCCGATCTGACAGGATGGTTATTACACAAGTAAGTCATGTTAAGGTTTATATGTCCTGATCTGACAGGGTGGTTATTACAAATATAGTCATGTGAAGGTTTATATGTCCTGATCTGACAGGATGGTTATTACAAATGTAAGTCATGTGAAGGTTTATATGTCCTGATCTGACAGGATGGTTATTACACATGTAAGTCATGTGAAGGTTTATATGTCCTGATCTGACAGGGTGGTTATTACAAATGTAAGTCATGTGAAGGATTATATGTCCCGATCTGAAAGGATGGTTATTACAAATGAAAGTCATGTGAAGGTTTATGTGTGCTGATGTGACAGGATGGTTATTACACATGCAAGTCGTGTGAAGGTTTATATGTCCCGATCTGACAGGATGGTTATTACACATGTAAGTCATGTGAAGGTTTATATGTCCTGATCTGAGAGGATGATTATTACAAATGTAAGTCATGTGAAGTTTTATATGTCCTGATCTGACAGGATGGTTATTACACATGTAAGTCGTGTGAAGGTTTATATGTCCCAATCTTACAGGATGGTTATTGCACAAGTAAGTCATGTGAAGGTTTATATGTCCTGATCTGACAGGATGGTTGTTACACATGTAAGTCATGTGAAGGTTTATATGTCCTGATCTGACAGGGTGGTTATTCCACATGTATGTCGTGTGAAGGTTTACATGTCCTGATCTGACAGGATGGTTTTTATAAATGTAAGTCATGTGAAGGTTTATATTTCCTGGTC
The DNA here is from genome assembly GCF_029633865.1 of Lampris incognitus. Classification (NCBI taxonomy): domain Eukaryota; kingdom Metazoa; phylum Chordata; class Actinopteri; order Lampriformes; family Lampridae; genus Lampris; species Lampris incognitus. The sequence goes on along the minus strand of NC_079213.1, from coordinate 54,160,551 downwards.
TCACAGGATGGTTATTACAAATGCAAGTCATGTGAAGGTTTATATGTCCTGATCTGACAGGGTGGTTATTCCACATGTATATCGTGTGAAGGTTTATATGTCCTGATCTGACAGGATGGTTATTACACATGTAAGTCATGTGAAGGTTTGTATGTCCTGATCTGACAGGATGGTTATTACACATGTAAGTCGTGTGAAGGTTTATATGTCCTGATCTGACAAGATGGTTATTACAAATGCAAGTCATGTGAAGGTTTATATGTCCTGATCTGACAGGATGGTTATTACAAATGTAAGTCATGTGAAGGTTTATATGTCCTGATCTGACAGGATGGTTATTACATTGTAAGTCGTGTGAAGGTTTATATGTCCTGATCTGAATGGATGGTTATTACAAATGTAGTAATTTGAAGTTTTATTTGTCCTGATCTAACAGGATGGTTATTACAAATGTTAGTCATGTGAAGGTTTATATGTCCTGATCTGACAGGATGGTTATTGCAAATGTAGTAATGTAAAGGTTTATATGTCCTGATCTGACAGGATGGTTATTACAAATGTTAGTCATGTGAAGGTTTATATGTCCTGATCTGACAGGATGGTTATTGCAAATGTAAGTCATGTGAAGGTTTATATGTCCTGATCTGACAGGATGGTTATTACAAATGTAGTAATGTGAAGGTTTATATGTCCTGATCTGACAGGATGGTTATTACAAATGTTAGTCATGTGAAGGTTTATATGTCCTGATCTGACAGGATGGTTATTGCAAATGTAGTAATGTGAAGGTTTATATGTCCTGATCTGACAGGATGGTTATTACGAATGCAAGTCATGTGAAGGTTTATATATCCTGATCTGACAGGATGGTTATTACACATGTAAGTCATGTAAAGGTTTAAATGTCCTGATCTGACAGGGTGGTTATTACAAATATAGTCATGTGAAGGTTTATATGTCCTGATCTGACAGGATGGTTATTACAAATGAAAGTCATGCGAAGGTTTATATGTCCCGATCTGACAGAATGGTTATTACAAATGTAAGTCATGTGAAGGTTTATATGTCCTGATCTGACAGGATGGTTATTACACATGTAAGTCGTGTGAAGGTTTTTATGTCCTGATCTGACAGGATGGTTATTACACATGTAAGTCATGTGAAGGTTTAAATGTCCTGATCTGACAGGGTGGTTATTACAAATATTGTCATGTGAAGGTTTATATGTCCTGATCTGACAGGATGGTTATTACACATGTAAGTCATGTGAAGGTTTGTATGTCCTGATCTCACAGGATGGTTATTACACATGTAAGTCATGTGAAGGTTTATATGTCCTGATCTGACAAGATGGTTATTACAAATGCAAGTCATGTGAAGGTTTATATGTCCTGATCTGACAGGATGGTTATTACAAATGTAAGTCATGTGAAGGATTATATGTCCCGATCTGAATGGATGGTTATTACAAATGTAAGTCATGTGAAGGTTTATGTGTGCTGATGTGACAGGATGGTTATTACAGATGTAAGTCGTGTGAAGGTTTATATGTCCCGATCTGACAGGATGGTTATTACACATGTAAGTCATGTGAAAGTTTATATGTCCTGATCTGACAGGATGGTTATTACAAATGTAAGTCATGTGAAGGTTTATATGTCCTGATCTGAGAGGATGGTTATTACAAATGTAAGTCATGTGAAGGTTTATATGTCCTGATCTGACAGGATGGTTATTACAAATGTAAGTCATGTGAAGGTTTATATGTCCTGATCTGACAGGATGATTATTACATTGTAAGTCGTGTGAAGGTTTATATGTCCTGATCTGAATGGATGGTTATTATAAATGTAGGAATTTGAAGTTTTATATGTCCTGATCTAACAGGATGGTTATTACAAATGTTAGTCATGTGAAGGTTTATATGTCCTGATCTGAGAGGATGGTTATTACAAATGTAAGTCATGTGAAGGTTTATATGTCCTGATCTGACAGGATGGTTATTACACATGTAAGTCGTGTGAAGGTTTATATGTCCTGATCTGACAGGATGGTTATTACACATGTAAGTCGTGTGAAGGTTTATATGTCCCAATCTGACAGGATGGTTATTACACAAGTAAGTCATGTGAAGGTTTATATGTCCTGATCTGACAGGATGGTTGTTACACATGTAAGTCATGTGAAGGTTTATATGTCCTGATCTGACAGGGTTGTTATTCCACATGTATGTCGTGTGAAGGTTTACATGTCCTGATCTGACAGGATGGTTATTACACATGTAAGTCATGTGAAGGTTTGTATGTCCTGATCTCACAGGATGGTTATTACACATGTAAGTCATGTGAAGGTTTATATGTCCTGATCTGACAAGATGGTTATTACAAATGCAAGTCATGTGAAGGTTTATATGTCCTGATCTGACAGGATGGTTATTACAAATGTAAGTCATGTGAAGGATTATATGTCCCGATCTGAAAGGATGGTTATTACAAATGTAAGTCATGTGAAGGTTTATGTGTGCTGATGTGACAGGATGGTTATTACACATGTAAGTCGTGTGAAGGTTTATATGTCCCGATCTGACAGGATGGTTATTACACATGTAAGTCATGTGAAAGTTTATATGTCCTGATCTGACAGGATGGTTATTACATTGTAAGTCGTGTGAAGGTTTATATGTCCTGATCTGAATGGATGGTTATTACAAATGTAGTAATTTGAAGTTTTATATGTCCTGATCTAACAGGATGGTTATTACAAATGTTAGTCATGTGAAGGTTTATATGTCCTGATCTGACAGGATGGTTATTGCAAATGTAGTAATGTGAAGGTTTATATGTCCTGATCTGACAGGATGGTTATTACAAATGTAAGTCATGTGAAGGTTTATATGTCCTGATCTGACAGGATGGTTATTACACATGTAAGTCATGTGAAAGTTTATATGTCCTGATCTGACAGGGTGGTTATTACAAATATAGTCATGTGAAGGTTTATATGTCCCGATCTGACAGGATGGTTATTACACATGTAAGTCATGTGAAGGTTTATATGTCCTGATCTGACAGGATGGTTATTACACATGTAAGTCATGTGAAGGTTTATATGTCCCGATCTGACAGGATGGTTATTACACAAGTAAGTCATGTTAAGGTTTATATGTCCTGATCTGACAGGGTGGTTATTACAAATATAGTCATGTGAAGGTTTATATGTCCTGATCTGACAGGATGGTTATTACAAATGTAAGTCATGTGAAGGTTTATATGTCCTGATCTGACCGGATGGTTATTACACATGTAAGTCATGTGAAGGTTTATATGTCCTGATCTGACAGGGTGGTTATTACAAATGTAAGTCATGTGAAGGATTATATGCCCCGATCTGAAAGGATGGTTATTACAAATGTAAGTCATGTGAAGGTTTATGTGTGCTGATGTGACAGGATGGTTATTACACATGTAAGTCGTGTGAAGGTTTATATGTCCCGATCTGACAGGATGGTTATTACACATGTAAGTCATGTGAAGGTTTATATGTCCTGATCTGAGAGGATGATTATTACAAATGTAAGTCATGTGAAGGTTTATATGTCCTGATCTGACAGGATGGTTATTACACATGTAAGTCGTGTGAAGGTTTATTTGTCCCAATCTGACAGGATGGTTATTACAATTGTAAGTCATGTGAAGGTTTATATTTCCTGATATGACAGGATGGTTATTGCACATGTAGTATTGTGAAAGTTTATATGTCCTGATCTGACAGGATGGTTATTACAAATGTAAGTCATGTGAAGGTTTATATGTCCTGATCTGACAGGATGGTTATTACACATGTAAGTCATGTGAAAGTTTATATGTCCTGATCTGACAGGGTGGTTATTACAAATATAGTTATGTGAAGGTTTATATGTCCCGATCTGACAGGATGGTTATTACACATGTAAGTCATGTGAAGGTTTATATGTCCTGATCTGACAGGATGGTTATTACACATGTAAGTCATGTGAAGGTTTATATGTCCCGATCTGACAGGATGGTTATTACACAAGTAAGTCATGTTAAGGTTTATATGTCCTGATCTGACAGGGTGGTTATTACAAATATAGTCATGTGAAGGTTTATATGTCCTGATCTGACAGGATGGTTATTACAAATGTAAGTCATGTGAAGGTTTATATGTCCTGATCTGACAGGATGGTTATTACACATGTAAGTCATGTGAAGGTTTATTTGTCCTGATCTGACAGGGTGGTTATTACAAATGTAAGTCATGTGAAGGATTATATGCCCCGATCTGAAAGGATGGTTATTACAAATGTAAGTCATGTGAAGGTTTATGTGTGCTGATGTGACAGGATGGTTATTACACATGTAAGTCATGTGAAGGTTTATATGTCCTGATCTGAGAGGATGATAATTACAAATGTAAGTCATGTGAAGGTTTATATGTCCTGATCTGACAGGATGGTTATTACAAATGTAATTCGTGTGAAGGTTTATATGTCCCAATCTGACAGGATGGTTATTACACAAGTAAGTCATGTGAAGGTTTATATGTCCTGATCTGACAGGATGGTTGTTACACATGTAAGTCATGTGAAGGTTTATATGTCCTGATCTGACAGGGTGGTTATTCCACATGTATGTCGTGTGAAGGTTTACATGTCCTGATCTGACAGGATGGTTATTACACATGTAAGTCATGTGAAGGTTTGTATGTCCCGATCTCACAGGATGGTTATTACACATGTAAGTCATGTGAAGGTTTATATGTCCTGATCTGACAAGATGGTTATTACAAATGCAAGTCATGTGAAGGTTTATATGTCCTGATCTGACAGGATGGTTATTACAAATGTAAGTCATGTGAAGGATTATATGTCCCGATCTGAAAGGATGGTTATTACAAATGTAAGTCATGTGAAGGTTTATGTGTGCTGATGTGACAGGATGGTTATTACACATGTAAGTTGTGTGAAGGTTTATATGTCCCGATCTGACAGGATGGTTATTACACATGTAAGTCATGTGAAAGTTTATATGTCCTGATCTGACAGGATGGTTATTACATTGTAAGTCGTGTGAAGGTTTATATGTCCTGATCTGAATGGATGGTTATTACAAATGTAGTAATTTGAAGTTTTATATGTCCTGATCTAACAGGATGGTTATTACAAATGTTAGTCATGTGAAGGTTTATATGTCCTGATCTGACAGGATGGTTATTGCAAATGTAGTAATGTGAAGGTTTATATGTCCTGATCTGACAGGATGGTTATTACAAATGTAAGTCATGTGAAGGTTTATATGTCCTGATCTGACAGGATGGTTATTACACATGTAAGTCATGTGAAAGTTTATATGTCCTGATCTGACAGGGTGGTTATTACAAATATAGTCATGTGAAGGTTTATATGTCCCGATCTGACAGGATGGTTATTACACATGTAAGTCATGTGAAGGTTTATATGTCCTGATCTGACAGGATGGTTATTACACATGTAAGTCATGTGAAGGTTTATATGTCCCGATCTGACAGGATGGTTATTACACAAGTAAGTCATGTTAAGGTTTATATGTCCTGATCTGACAGGGTGGTTATTACAAATATAGTCATGTGAAGGTTTATATGTCCTGATCTGACAGGATGGTTATTACAAATGTAAGTCATGTGAAGGTTTATATGTCCTGATCTGACAGGATGGTTATTACACATGTAAGTCATGTGAAGGTTTATATGTCCTGATCTGACATGGTGGTTATTACAAATGTAAGTCATGTGAAGGATTATATGCCCCGATCTGAAAGGATGGTTATTACAAATGTAAGTCATGTGAAGGTTTATGTGTGCTGATGTGACAGGATGGTTATTACACATGTAAGTCGTGTGAAGGTTTATATGTCCCGATCTGACAGGATGGTTATTACACATGTAAGTCATGTGAAGGTTTATATGTCCTGATCTGAGAGGATGATTATTACAAATGTAAGTCATGTGAAGGTTTATATGTCCTGATCTGACAGGATGGTTATTACACATGTAAGTCGTGTGAAGGCTTATATCTCCTGATCTGACAGGATGGTTATTACACAAGTAAGTCATGTGAAGGTTTATATGTCCTGATCTGACAGGATGGTTGTTACACATGTAAGTCATGTGAAGGTTTATATGTCCTGATCTGACAGGGTGGTTATTCCACATGTATGTCGTGTGAAGGTTTACATGTCCTGATCTGACAGGATGGTTATTACACATGTAAGTCATGTGAAGGTTTGTATGTCCTGATCTCACAGGATGGTTATTACACATGTAAGTCATGTGAAGGTTTATATGTCCTGATCTGACAAGATGGTTATTACAAATGCAAGTCATGTGAAGGTTTATATGTCCTGATCTGACAGGATGGTTATTACAAATTTAAGTCATGTGAAGGATTATATGTCCCGATCTGAAAGGATGGTTATTACAAATGTAAGTCATGTGAAGGTTTATGTGTGCTGATGTGACAGGATGGTTATTACACATGTAAGTCGTGTGAAGGTTTATATGTCCCGATCTGACAGGATGGTTATTACACATGTAAGTCATGTGAAAGTTTATATGTCCTGATCTGACAGGATGGTTATTACAAATGTAAGTCATGTGAAGGTTTATATGTCCTGATCTGACAGGATGATTATTACATTGTAAGTCGTGTGAAGGTTTATATGTCCTGATCTGAATGGATGGTTATTACAAATGTAGGAATTTGAAGTTTTATATGTCCTGATCTAACAGGATGGTTATTACAAATGTTAGTCATGTGAAGGTTTATATGTCCTGATCTGACAGGATGGTTATTACAAATGTAAGTCATGTGAAGGTTTATATGTCCTGATCTGAAAGGATGGTTATTACACATGTAAGTCGTGTGAAGGTTTATATGTCCTGATCTGACAGGATGGTTATTACACATGTAAGTCATGTGAAGGTTTAAATGTCCTGATCTGACAGGGTGGTTATTACAAATATTGTCATGTGAAGGTTTATATGTCCTGATCTGACAGGATGGTTATTACAAATGTAAGTCATGTGAAGGTTTATATTTCTTGATCTGACAGGATGGTTATTGCACATGTAGTAATGTGAAGGTTTATATGTCCTGATCTGACAGGATGGTTATTAAAAATGTAAGTCATGTGAAGGTTTTTATTTCCTGATCTGACAGGATGGTTATTGCATATGTAGTAATGTGAATGTTTATATGTCCTGATCTGACAGGATGGTTATTACAAATGTAAGTCATGTGAAGGTTTATATTTCCTGATATGACAGGATGGTTATTGCACATGTAGTAATGTGAAAGTTTATATGTCCTGATCTGACAGGATGGTTATTACAAATGTAAGTCATGTGAAGGTTTATATGTCCTGATCTGACAGGATGGTTATTACACATGTAAGTCATGTGAAAGTTTATATGTCCTGATCTGACAGGGTGGTTATTACAAATATAGTCATGTGAAGGTTTATATGTCCCGATCTGACAGGATGGTTATTACACATGTAAGTCATGTGAAGGTTTATATGTCCTGATCTGACAGGATGGTTATTACACATGTAAGTCATGTGAAGGTTTATATGTCCCGATCTGACAGGATGGTTATTACACAAGTAAGTCATGTTAAGGTTTATATGTCCTGATCTGATAGGGTGGTTATTACAAATATAGTCATGTGAAGGTTTATATGTCCTGATCTGACAGGATGGTTATTACAAATGTAAGTCATGTGAAGGTTTATATGTCCTGATCTGACAGGATGGTTATTACACATGTAAGTCATGTGAAGGTTTATATGTCCTGATCTGACAGGGTGGTTATTACAAATGTAAGTCATGTGAAGGATTATATGTCCCGATCTGAAAGGATGGTTATTACAAATGAAAGTCATGTGAAGGTTTATGTGTGCTGATGTGACAGGATGGTTATTACACATGTAAGTCGTGTGAAGGTTTATATGTCCCGATCTGACAGGATGGTTATTACACATGTAAGTCATGTGAAGGTTTATATGTCCTGATCTGAGAGGATGATTATTACAAATGTAAGTCATGTGAAGTTTTATATGTCCTGATCTGACAGGATGGTTATTACACATGTAAGTCGTGTGAAGGTTTATATGTCCCAATCTTACAGGATGGTTATTACACAAGTAAGTCATGTGAAGGTTTATATGTCCTGATCTGACAGGATGGTTGTTACACATGTAAGTCATGTGAAGGTTTATATGTCCTGATCTGACAGGGTGGTTATTCCACATGTATGTCGTGTGAAGGTTTACATGTCCTGATCTGACAGGATGGTTTTTATAAATGTAAGTCATGTGAAGGTTTATATTTCCTGGTCTCACAGGATGTTTATTACAAATGCAAGTCATGTGAAGGTTTATATGTCCTGATCTGACAGGGTGGTTATTCCACATGTATATCGTGTGAAGGTTTATATGTCCTGATCTGACAGGATGGTTATTACACATGTAAGTCATGTGAAGGTTTGTATGTCCTGATCTGACAGGATGGTTATTACACATGTAAGTCGTGTGAAGGTTTATATGTCCTGATCTGACAAGATGGTTATTACAAATGCAAGTCATGTGAAGGTTTATATGTCCTGATCTGACAGGATGGTTATTACAAATGTAAGTCATGTGAAGGTTTATATGTCCTGATCTGACAGGATGGTTATTACATTGTAAGTCGTGTGAAGGTTTATATGTCCTGATCTGAATGGATGGTTATTACAAATGTAGTAATTTGAAGTTTTATTTGTCCTGATCTAACAGGATGGTTATTACAAATGTTAGTCATGTGAAGGTTTATATGTCCTGATCTGACAGGATGGTTATTGCAAATGTAGTAATGTAAAGGTTTATATGTCCTGATCTGACAGGATGGTTATTACAAATGTTAGTCATGTGAAGGTTTATATGTCCTGATCTGACAGGATGGTTATTGCAAATGTAAGTCATGTGAAGGTTTATATGTCCTGATCTGACAGGATGGTTATTGCAAATGTAGTAATGTGAAGGTTTATATGTCCTGATCTGACAGGATGGTTATTACGAATGCAAGTCATGTGAAGGTTTATATATCCTGATCTGACAGGATGGTTATTACACATGTAAGTCATGTGAAGGTTTAAATGTCGTGATCTGACAGGGTGGTTATTACAAATATAGTCATGTGAAGGTTTATATGTCCTGATCTGACAGGATGGTTATTACAAATGAAAGTCATGTGAAGGTTTATATGTCCCGATCTGACAGAATGGTTATTACAAATGTAAGTCATGTGAAGGTTTATATGTCCTGATCTGACAGGATGGTTATTACACATGTAAGTCGTGTGAAGGTTTTTATGTCCTGATCTGACAGGATGGTTATTACACATGTAAGTCATGTGAAGGTTTAAATGTCCTGATCTGACAGGGTGGTTATTACAAATATTGTCATGTGAAGGTTTATATGTCCTGATCTGACAGGATGGTTATTACACATGTAAGTCATGTGAAGGTTTGTATGTCCTGATCTCACAGGATGGTTATTACACATGTAAGTCATGTGAAGGTTTATATGTCCTGATCTGACAAGATGGTTATTACAAATGCAAGTCATGTGAAGGTTTATATGTCCTGATCTGACAGGATGGTTATTACAAATGTAAGTCATGTGAAGGATTGTATGTCCCGATCTGAATGGATGGTTATTACAAATGTAAGTCATGTGAAGGTTTATGTGTGCTGATGTGACAGGATGGTTATTACACATGTAAGTCGTGTGAAGGTTTATATGTCCCGATCTGACAGGATGGTTATTACACATGTAAGTCATGTGAAAGTTTATATGTCCTGATCTGACAGGATGGTTATTACAAATGTAAGTCATGTGAAGGTTTATATGTCCTGATCTGACAGGATGATTATTACATTGTAAGTCGTGTGAAGGTTTATATGTCCTGATCTGAATGGATGGTTATTATAAATGTAGGAATTTGAAGTTTTATATGTCCTGATCTAACAGGATGGTTATTACAAATGTTAGTCATGTGAAGGTTTATATGTCCTGATCTGAGAGGATGGTTATTACAAATGTAAGTCATGTGAAGGTTTATATGTCCTGATCTGACAGGATGGTTATTACACATGTAAGTTGTGTGAAGGTTTATATGTCCTGTTCTGACAGGATGGTTATTACACATGTAAGTCATGTGAAGGTTTAAATGTCCTGATCTGACAGGGTGGTTATTACAAATATTGTCATGTGAAGGTTTATATGTCCTGATCTGACAGGATGGTTATTACAAATGAAAGTCATGTGAAGGTTTATATGTCCCGATCTGACAGAATGGTTATTACAAATGTAAGTCATGTGAAGGTTTATATGTCCTGATCTGACAGGATGGTTATTACACATGTAAGTCGTGTGAAGGTTTATATGTCCTGATCTGACAGGATGGTTATTACACATGTAAGTCATGTGAAGGTTTAAATGTCCTGATCTGACAGGGTGGTTATTACAAATATTGTCATGTGAAGGTTTATATGTCCTGATCTGACAGGATGGTTATTACACATGTAAGTCATGTGAAGGTTTGTATGTCCTGATCTCACAGGATGGTTATTACACATGTAAGTCATGTGAAGGTTTATATGTCCTGATCTGACAAGATGGTTATTACAAATGCAAGTCATGTGAAGATTTATATGTCCTGATCTGACAGGATGGTTATTACAAATGTAAGTCATGTGAAGGTTTATATGCCCCGATCTGAAAGGATGGTTATTACAAATGTAAGTCATGTGAAGGTTTATGTGTGCTGATGTGACAGGATGGTTATTACACATGTAAGTCGTGTGAAGGTTTATATGTCCCGATCTGACAGGATGGTTATTACACATGTAAGTCATGTGAAGGTTTATATGTCCTGATCTGAGAGGATGATTATTACAAATGTAAGTCATGTGAAGGTTTATATGTCCTGATCTGACAGGATGGTTATTACACATGTAAGTCGTGTGAAGGTTTATTTGTCCCAATCTGACAGGATGGTTATTACAATTGTAAGTCATGTGAAGGTTTATATTTCCTGATATGACAGGATGGTTATTGCACATGTAGTATTGTGAAAGTTTATATGTCCTGATCTGACAGGATGGTTATTACAAATGTAAGTCATGTGAAGGTTTATATGTCCTGATCTGACAGGATGGTTATTACAAATGTAAGTCATGTGAAGGTTTATATGTCCTGATCTGACAGGATGGTTATTACACATGTAAGTCATGTGAAGGTTTATTTGTCCTGATCTGACAGGGTGGTTATTACAAATGTAAGTCATGTGAAGGATTATATGCCCCGATCTGAAAGGATGGTTATTACAAATGTAAGTCATGTGAAGGTTTATGTGTGCTGATGTGACAGGATGGTTATTACACATGTAAGTCATGTGAAGGTTTATATGTCCTGATCTGAGAGGATGATTATTACAAATGTAAGTCATGTGAAGGTTTATATGTCCTGATCTGACAGGATGGTTATTACAAATGTAATTCGTGTGAAGGTTTATATGTCCCAATCTGACAGGATGGTTATTACACAAGTAAGTCATGTGAAGGTTTGTATGTCCTGATCTCACAGGATGGTTATTACACATGTAAGTTGTGTGAAGGTTTATATGTCCCGATCTGACAGGATGGTTATTACACATGTAAGTCATGTGAAAGTTTATATGTCCTGATCTGACAGGATGGTTATTACATTGTAAGTCGTGTGAAGGTTTATATGTCCTGATCTGAATGGATGGTTATTACAAATGTAGTAATTTGAAGTTTTATATGTCCTGATCTAACAGGATGGTTATTACAAATGTTAGTCATGTGAAGGTTTATATGTCCTGATCTGACAGGATGGTTATTGCAAATGTAGTAATGTGAAGGTTTATATGTCCTGATCTGACAGGATGGTTATTACAAATGTAAGTCATGTGAAGGTTTATATGTCCTGATCTGACAGGATGGTTATTACACATGTAAGTCATGTGAAAGTTTATATGTCCTGATCTGACAGGGTGGTTATTACAAATATAGTCATGTGAAGGTTTATATGTCCCGATCTGACAGGATGGTTATTACACATGTAAGTCATGTGAAGGTTTATATGTCCTGATCTGACAGGATGGTTATTACACATGTAAGTCATGTGAAGGTTTATATGTCCCGATCTGACAGGATGGTTATTACACAAGTAAGTCATGTTAAGGTTTATATGTCCTGATCTGACAGGGTGGTTATTACAAATATAGTCATGTGAAGGTTTATATGTCCTGATCTGACAGGATGGTTATTACAAATGTAAGTCATGTGAAGGTTTATATGTCCTGATCTGACAGGATGGTTATTACACATGTAAGTCATGTGAAGGTTTATATGTCCTGATCTGACAGGGTGGTTATTACAAATGTAAGTCATGTGAAGGATTATATGCCCCGATCTGAAAGGATGGTTATTACAAATGTAAGTCATGTGAAGGTTTATGTGTGCTGATGTGACAGGATGGTTATTACACATGTAAGTCGTGTGAAGGTTTATATGTCCCGATCTGACAGGATGGTTATTACACATGTAAGTCATGTGAAGGTTTATATGTCCTGATCTGAGAGGATGATTATTACAAATGTAAGTCATGTGAAGGTTTATATGTCCTGATCTGACAGGATGGTTATTACACATGTAAGTCGTGTGAAGGCTTATATCTCCTGATCTGACAGGATGGTTATTACACAAGTAAGTCATGTGAAGGTTTATATGTCCTGATCTGACAGGATGGTTGTTACACATGTAAGTCATGTGAAGGTTTATATGTCCTGATCTGACAGGGTGGTTATTCCACATGTATGTCGTGTGAAGGTTTACATGTCCTGATCTGACAGGATGGTTATTACACATGTAAGTCATGTGAAGGTTTGTATGTCCTGATCTCACAGGATGGTTATTACACATGTAAGTCATGTGAAGGTTTATATGTCCTGATCTGACAAGATGGTTATTACAAATGCAAGTCATGTGAAGGTTTATATGTCCTGATCTGACAGGATGGTTATTACAAATTTAAGTCATGTGAAGGATTATATGTCCCGATCTGAAAGGATGGTTATTACAAATGTAAGTCATGTGAAGGTTTATGTGTGCTGATGTGACAGGATGGTTATTACACATGTAAGTCGTGTGAAGGTTTATATGTCCCGATCTGACAGGATGGTTATTACACATGTAAGTCATGTGAAAGTTTATATGTCCTGATCTGACAGGATGGTTATTACAAATGTAAGTCATGTGAAGGTTTAAATGTCCTGATCTGACAGGATGATTATTACATTGTAAGTCGTGTGAAGGTTTATATGTCCTGATCTGAATGGATGGTTATTACAAATGTAGGAATTTGAAGTTTTATATGTCCTGATCTAACAGGATGGTTATTACAAATGTTAGTCATGTGAAGGTTTATATGTCCTGATCTGACAGGATGGTTATTACAAATGTAAGTCATGTGAAGGTTTATATGTCCTGATCTGAAAGGATGGTTATTACACATGTAAGTCGTGTGAAGGTTTATATGTCCTGATCTGACAGGATGGTTATTACACATGTAAGTCATGTGAAGGTTTAAATGTCCTGATCTGACAGGGTGGTTATTACAAATATTGTCATGTGAAGGTTTATATGTCCTGATCTGACAGGATGGTTATTACAAATGTAAGTCATGTGAAGGTTTATATTTCTTGATCTGACAGGATGGTTATTGCACATGTAGTAATGTGAAGGTTTATATGTCCTGATCTGACAGGATGGTTATTAAAAATGTAAGTCATGTGAAGGTTTTTATTTCCTGATCTGACAGGATGGTTATTGCATATGTAGTAATGTGAATGTTTATATGTCCTGATCTGACAGGATGGTTATTACAAATGTAAGTCATGTGAAGGTTTATATTTCCTGATATGACAGGATGGTTATTGCACATGTAGTAATGTGAAAGTTTATATGTCCTGATCTGACAGGATGGTTATTACAAATGTAAGTCATGTGAAGGTTTATATGTCCTGATCTGACAGGATGGTTATTACACATGTAAGTCATGTGAAAGTTTATATGTCCTGATCTGACAGGGTGGTTATTACAAATATAGTCATGTGAAGGTTTATATGTCCCGATCTGACAGGATGGTTATTACACAGGTAAATCATGTGAAGGTTTATATGTCCTGATCTGACAGGATGGTTATTACACATGTAAGTCATGTGAAGGTTTATATGTCCCGATCTGACAGGATGGTTATTACACAAGTAAGTCATGTTAAGGTTTATATGTCCTGATCTGACAGGGTGGTTATTACAAATATAGTCATGTGAAGGTTTATATGTCCTGATCTGACAGGATGGTTATTACAAATGTAAGTCATGTGAAGGTTTATATGTCCTGATCTGACAGGATGGTTATTACACATGTAAGTCATGTGAAGGTTTATATGTCCTGATCTGACAGGGTGGTTATTACAAATGTAAGTCATGTGAAGGATTATATGTCCCGATCTGAAAGGATGGTTATTACAAATGAAAGTCATGTGAAGGTTTATGTGTGCTGATGTGACAGGATGGTTATTACACATGTAAGTCGTGTGAAGGTTTATATGTCCCGATCTGACAGGATGGTTATTACACATGTAAGTCATGTGAAGGTTTATATGTCCTGATCTGAGAGGATGATTATTACAAATGTAAGTCATGTGAAGGTTTATATGTCCTGATCTGACAGGATGGTTATTACACATGTAAGTCGTGTGAAGGCTTATATCTCCTGATCTGACAGGATGGTTATTACACAAGTAAGTCATGTGAAGGTTTATATGTCCTGATCTGACAGGATGGTTGTTACACATGTAAGTCATGTGAAGGTTTATATGTCCTGATCTGACAGGGTGGTTATTCCACATGTATGTCGTGTGAAGGTTTACATGTCCTGATCTGACAGGATGGTTATTACACATGTAAGTCATGTGAAGGTTTGTATGTCCTGATCTCACAGGATGGTTATTACACATGTAAGTCATGTGAAGGTTTATATGTCCTGATCTGACAAGATGGTTATTACAAATGCAAGTCATGTGAAGGTTTATATGTCCTGATCTGACAGGATGGTTATTACACATGTAAGTCATGTGAAGGTTTGTATGTCCTGATCTGACAGGATGGTTATTACACATGTAAGTCGTGTGAAGGTTTATATGTCCTGATCTGACAAGATGGTTATTACAAATGCAAGTCATGTGAAGGTTTATATGTCCTGATCTGACAGGATGGTTATTACAAATGTAAGTCATGTGAAGGTTTATATGTCCTGATCTGACAGGATGGTTATTACATTGTAAGTCGTGTGAAGGTTTATATGTCCTGATCTGAATGGATGGTTATTACAAATGTAGTAATTTGAAGTTTTATTTGTCTTGATCTAACAGGATGGTTATTACAAATGTTAGTCATGTGAAGGTTTATATGTCCTGATCTGACAGGATGGTTATTGCAAATGTAGTAATGTAAAGGTTTATATGTCCTGATCTGACAGGATGGTTATTACAAATGTTAGTCATGTGAAGGTTTATATGTCCTGATCTGACAGGATGGTTATTGCAAATGTAAGTCATGTGAAGGTTTATATGTCCTGATCTGACAGGATGGTTATTGCAAATGTAGTAATGTGAAGGTTTATATGTCCTGATCTGACAGGATGGTTATTACGAATGCAAGTCATGTGAAGGTTTATATATCCTGATCTGACAGGATGGTTATTACACATGTAAGTCATGTGAAGGTTTAAATGTCGTGATCTGACAGGGTGGTTATTACAAATATAGTCATGTGAAGGTTTATATGTCCTGATCTGACAGGATGGTTATTACAAATGAAAGTCATGTGAAGGTTTATATGTCCCGATCTGACAGAATGGTTATTACAAATGTAAGTCATGTGAAGGTTTATATGTCCTGATCTGACAGGATGGTTATTACACATGTAAGTCGTGTGAAGGTTTTTATGTCCTGATCTGACAGGATGGTTATTACACATGTAAGTCATGTGAAGGTTTAAATGTCCTGATCTGACAGGGTGGTTATTACAAATATTGTCATGTGAAGGTTTATATGTCCTGATCTGACAGGATGGTTATTACACATGTAAGTCATGTGAAGGTTTGTATGTCCTGATCTCACAGGATGGTTATTACACATGTAAGTCATGTGAAGGTTTATATGTCCTGATCTGACAAGATGGTTATTACAAATGCAAGTCATGTGAAGGTTTATATGTCCTGATCTGACAGGATGGTTATTACAAATGTAAGTCATGTGAAGGATTATATGTCCCGATCTGAATGGATGGTTATTACAAATGTAAGTCATGTGAAGGTTTATGTGTGCTGATGTGACAGGATGGTTATTACACATGTAAGTCGTGTGAAGGTTTATATGTCCCGATCTGACAGGATGGTTATTACACATGTAAGTCATGTGAAAGTTTATATGTCCTGATCTGACAGGATGGTTATTACAAATGTAAGTCATGTGAAGGTTTATATGTCCTGATCTGACAGGATGATTATTACATTGTAAGTCGTGTGAAGGTTTATATGTCCTGATCTGAATGGATGGTTATTATAAATGTAGGAATTTGAAGTTTTATATGTCCTGATCTAACAGGATGGTTATTACAAATGTTAGTCATGTGAAGGTTTATATGTCCTGATCTGAGAGGATGGTTATTACAAATGTAAGTCATGTGAAGGTTTATATGTCCTGATCTGACAGGATGGTTATTACACATGTAAGTTGTGTGAAGGTTTATATGTCCTGATCTGACAGGATGGTTATTACACATGTAAGTCATGTGAAGGTTTAAATGTCCTGATCTGACAGGGTGGTTATTACAAATATTGTCATGTGAAGGTTTATATGTCCTGATCTGACAGGATGGTTATTACAAATGAAAGTCATGTGAAGGTTTATATGTCCCGATCTGACAGAATGGTTATTACAAATGTAAGTCATGTGAAGGTTTATATGTCCTGATCTGACAGGATGGTTATTACACATGTAAGTCGTGTGAAGGTTTATATGTCCTGATCTGACAGGATGGTTATTACACATGTAAGTCATGTGAAGGTTTAAATGTCCTGATCTGACAGGGTGGTTATTACAAATATTGTCATGTGAAGGTTTATATGTCCTGATCTGACAGGATGGTTATTACACATGTAAGTCATGTGAAGGTTTGTATGTCCTGATCTCACAGGATGGTTATTACACATGTAAGTCATGTGAAGGTTTATATGTCCTGATCTGACAAGATGGTTATTACAAATGCAAGTCATGTGAAGATTTATATGTCCTGATCTGACAGGATGGTTATTACAAATGTAAGTCATGTGAAGGATTATATGTCCCGATCTGAATGGATGGTTATTACAAATGGAAGTCATGTGAAGGTTTATGTGTGCTGATGTGACAGGATGGTTATTACACATGTAAGTCATGTGAAGGTTTATATGTCCCGATCTGACAGGATGGTTATTACACATGTAAGTCATGTGAAAGTTTATATGTCCTGATCTGACAGGATGGTTATTACAAATGTAAGTCATGTGAAGGTTTATATGTCCCGATCTGACAGAATGGTTATTACAAATGTAAGTCATGTGAAGGTTTATATGTCCTGATCTGACAGGATGGTTATTACACATGTAAGTCATGTGAAGGTTTAAATGTCGTGATCTGACAGGGTGGTTATTACAAATATAGTCATGTGAAGGTTTATATGTCCTGATCTGACAGGATGGTTATTACAAATGAAAGTCATGTGAAGGTTTATATGTCCCGATCTGACAGAATGGTTATTACAAATGTAAGTCATGTGAAGGTTTATATGTCCTGATCTGACAGGATGGTTATTACACATGTAAGTCGTGTGAAGGTTTTTATGTCCTGATCTGACAGGATGGTTATTACACATGTAAGTCATGTGAAGGTTTAAATGTCCTGATCTGACAGGGTGGTTATTACAAATATTGTCATGTGAAGGTTTATATGTCCTGATCTGACAGGATGGTTATTACACATGTAAGTCATGTGAAGGTTTGTATGTCCTGATCTCACAGGATGGTTATTACACATGTAAGTCATGTGAAGGTTTATATGTCCTGATCTGACAAGATGGTTATTACAAATGCAAGTCATGTGAAGGTTTATATGTCCTGATCTGACAGGATGGTTATTACAAATGTAAGTCATGTGAAGGATTATATGTCCCGATCTGAATGGATGGTTATTACAAATGTAAGTCATGTGAAGGTTTATGTGTGCTGATGTGACAGGATGGTTATTACACATGTAAGTCGTGTGAAGGTTTATATGTCCCGATCTGACAGGATGGTTATTACACATGTAAGTCATGTGAAAGTTTATATGTCCTGATCTGACAGGATGGTTATTACAAATGTAAGTCATGTGAAGGTTTATATGTCCTGATCTGACAGGATGATTATTACATTGTAAGTCGTGTGAAGGTTTATATGTCCTGATCTGAATGGATGGTTATTATAAATGTAGGAATTTGAAGTTTTATATGTCCTGATCTAACAGGATGGTTATTACAAATGTTAGTCATGTGAAGGTTTATATGTCCTGATCTGAGAGGATGGTTATTACAAATGTAAGTCATGTGAAGGTTTATATGTCCTGATCTGACAGGATGGTTATTACACATGTAAGTCGTGTGAAGGTTTATATGTCCTGATCTGACAGGATGGTTATTACACATGTAAGTCATGTGAAGGTTTAAATGTCCTGATCTGACAGGGTGGTTATTACAAATATTGTCATGTGAAGGTTTATATGTCCTGATCTGACAGGATGGTTATTACAAATGAAAGTCATGTGAAGGTTTATATGTCCCGATCTGACAGAATGGTTATTACAAATGTAAGTCATGTGAAGGTTTATATGTCCTGATCTGACAGGATGGTTATTACACATGTAAGTCGTGTGAAGGTTTATATGTCCTGATCTGACAGGATGGTTATTACACATGTAAGTCATGTGAAGGTTTAAATGTCCTGATCTGACAGGGTGGTTATTACAAATATTGTCATGTGAAGGTTTATATGTCCTGATCTGACAGGATGGTTATTACACATGTAAGTCATGTGAAGGTTTGTATGTCCTGATCTCACAGGATGGTTATTACACATGTAAGTCATGTGAAGGTTTATATGTCCTGATCTGACAAGATGGTTATTACAAATGCAAGTCATGTGAAGATTTATATGTCCTGATCTGACAGGATGGTTATTACAAATGTAAGTCATGTGAAGGATTATATGTCCCGATCTGAATGGATGGTTATTACAAATGGAAGTCATGTGAAGGTTTATGTGTGCTGATGTGACAGGATGGTTATTACACATGTAAGTCATGTGAAGGTTTATATGTCCCGATCTGACAGGATGGTTATTACACATGTAAGTCATGTGAAAGTTTATATGTCCTGATCTGACAGGATGGTTATTACAAATGTAAGTCATGTGAAGGTTTATATGTCCCGATCTGACAGAATGGTTATTACAAATGTAAGTCATGTGAAGGTTTATATGTCCTGATCTGACAGGATGGTTATTACACATGTAAGTCGTGTGAAGGTTTATATGTCCTGATCTGACAGGATGGTTATTACACATGTAAGTCATGTGAAGGTTTAAATGTCCTGATCTGACAGGGTGGTTATTACAAATATTGTCATGTGAAGGTTTATATGTCCTGATCTGACAGGATGGTTATTACACATGTAAGTCATGTGAAGGTTTGTATGTCCTGATCTCACAGGATGGTTATTACACATGTAAGTCATGTGAAGGTTTATATGTCCTGATCTGACAGGATGGTTATTAAAAATGTAAGTCATGTGAAGGATTATATGTCCCGATCTGAATGGATGGTTATTACAAATGTAAGTCATGTGAAGGTTTATGTGTGCTGATGTGACAGGATGGTTATTACACATGTAAGTCGTGTGAAGGTTTATATGTCCCGATCTGACAGGATGGTTATTACACATGTAAGTCATGTGAAAGTTTATATGTCCTGATCTGACAGGATGGTTATTACAAATGTAAGTCATGTGAAGGTTTATATGTCCTGATCTGACAGGATGATTATTACATTGTAAGTCGTGTGAAGGTTTATATGTCCTGATCTGAATGGATGGTTATTACAAATGTAGGAATTTGAAGTTTTATATGTCCTGATCTAACAGGATGGTTATTACAAATGTTAGTCATGTGAAGGTTTATATGTCCTGATCTGACAGGATGGTTATTACAAATGTAAGTCATGTGAAGGTTTATATGTCCTGATCTGACAGGATGGTTATTACGAATGCAAGTCATGTGAAGGTTTATATGTCCTGATCTGACAGGATGGTTATTACACATGTAAGTCATGTGAAGGTTTAAATGTCCTGATCTGACAGGGTGGTTATTACAAATATAGTCATGTGAAGGTTTATATGTCCTGATCTGACAGGATGGTTATTACAAATGAAAGTCATGTGAAGGTTTATATGTCCCGATCTGACAGAATGGTTATTACAAATGTAAGTCATGTGAAGGTTTATATGTCCTGATCTGACAGGATGGTTATTACACATGTAAGTCGTGTGAAGGTTTATATGTCCTGATCTGACAGGATGGTTATTACACATGTAAGTCATGTGAAGGTTTAAATGTCCTGATCTGACAGGGTGGTTATTACAAATATTGTCATGTGAAGGTTTATATGTCCTGATCTGACAGGATGGTTATTACAAATGTAAGTCATGTGAAGGTTTATATTTCCTGATCTGAAAGGATGGTTATTGCACATGTAGTAATGTGAAGGTTTATATGTCCTGATCTGACAGGATGGTTATTACAAATGTAAGTCATGTGAAGGTTTATATGTCCTGATCTGACAGGATGGTTATTACACATGTAAGTCATGTGAAAGTTTATATGTCCTGATCTGACAGGGTGGTTATTACAAATATAGTCATGTGAAGGTTTATATGTCCTGATCTGACAGGATGGTTATTACAAATGTAAGTCATGTGAAGGTTTATATGTCCTGATCTGACAGGATGATTATTACATTGTAAGTCGTGTGAAGGTTTATATGTCCTGATCTGAATGGATGGTTATTACAAATGTAGGAATTTGAAGTTTTATATGTCCTGATCTAACAGGATGGTTATTACAAATGTTAGTCATGTGAAGGTTTATATGTCCTGATCTGACAGGATGGTTATTACAAATGTAAGTCATGTGAAGGTTTATATGTCCTGATCTGACAGGATGGTTATTAAGAATGCAAGTCATGTGAAGGTTTATATGTCCTGATCTGACAGGATGGTTATTACACATGTAAGTCATGTGAAGGTTTAAATGTCCTGATCTGACAGGGTGGTTATTACAAATATAGTCATGTGAAGGTTTATATGTCCTGATCTGACAGGATGGTTATTACAAATGAAAGTCATGTGAAGGTTTATATGTCCCGATCTGACAGAATGGTTATTACAAATGTAAGTCATGTGAAGGTTTATATGTCCTGATCTGACAGGATGGTTATTACACATGTAAGTCGTGTGAAGGTTTATATGTCCTGATCTGACAGGATGGTTATTACACATGTAAGTCATGTGAAGGTTTAAATGTCCTGATCTGACAGGGTGGTTATTACAAATATTGTCATGTGAAGGTTTATATGTCCTGATCTGACAGGATGGTTATTACAAATGTAAGTCATGTGAAGGTTTATATTTCCTGATCTGAAAGGATGGTTATTGCACATGTAGTAATGTGAAGGTTTATATGTCCTGATCTGACAGGATGGTTATTACAAATGTAAGTCATGTGAAGGTTTATATGTCCTGATCTGACAGGATGGTTATTACACATGTAAGTCATGTGAAAGTTTATATGTCCTGATCTGACAGGGTGGTTATTACAAATATAGTCATGTGAAGGTTTATATGTCCCGATCTGACAGGATGGTTATTACAAATGTAAGTCATGTGAAGGTTTATATGTCCTGATCTGACAGGATGGTTATTACACATGTAAGTCATGTGAAGGTTTATATGTCCCGATCTGACAGGATGGTTATTACAAATGTAAGTCATGTGAAGGTTTATATGTCCTGATCTGACAGGATGGTTATTACACATGTAAGTCATGTGAAGGTTTATATGTCCCGATCTGACAGGATGGTTATTACACAAGTAAGTCATGTTAAGGTTTATAAGTCCTGATCTGACAGGGTGGTTATTACAAATATAGTCATGTGAAGGTTTATATGTCCCGATCTGACAGGATGGTTATTACAAATGTAAGTCATGTGAAGGTTTATATGTCCTGATCTGACAGGATGGTTATTACACATGTAAGTCATGTGAAGGTTTATATGTCCCGATCTGACAGGATGGTTATTACAAATGTAAGTCATGTGAAGGTTTATATGTCCTGATCTGACAGGATGGTTATTACACATGTAAGTCATGTGAAGGTTTATATGTCCCGATCTGACAGGATGGTTATTACACATGTAAGTCATGTGAAGGTTTAAATGTCCTGATCTGACAGGGTGGTTATTACAAATATTGTCATGTGAAGGTTTATATGTCCTGATCTGACAGGATGGTTATTACACATGTAAGTCATGTGAAGGTTTGTATGTCCTGATCTCACAGGATGGTTATTACACATGTAAGTCATGTGAAGGTTTATATGTCCTGATCTGACAGGATGGTTATTAAAAATGTAAGTCATGTGAAGGATTATATGTCCCGATCTGAATGGATGGTTATTACAAATGTAAGTCATGTGAAGGTTTATGTGTGCTGATGTGACAGGATGGTTATTACACATGTAAGTCGTGTGAAGGTTTATATGTCCCGATCTGACAGGATGGTTATTACACATGTAAGTCATGTGAAAGTTTATATGTCCTGATCTGACAGGATGGTTATTACAAATGTAAGTCATGTGAAGGTTTATATGTCCTGATCTGACAGGATGATTATTACATTGTAAGTCGTGTGAAGGTTTATATGTCCTGATCTGAATGGATGGTTATTACAAATGTAGGAATTTGAAGTTTTATATGTCCTGATCTAACAGGATGGTTATTACAAATGTTAGTCATGTGAAGGTTTATATGTCCTGATCTGACAGGATGGTTATTACAAATGTAAGTCATGTGAAGGTTTATATGTCCTGATCTGACAGGATGGTTATTACGAATGCAAGTCATGTGAAGGTTTATATGTCCTGATCTGACAGGATGGTTATTACACATGTAAGTCATGTGAAGGTTTAAATGTCCTGATCTGACAGGGTGGTTATTACAAATATAGTCATGTGAAGGTTTATATGTCCTGATCTGACAGGATGGTTATTACAAATGAAAGTCATGTGAAGGTTTATATGTCCCGATCTGACAGAATGGTTATTACAAATGTAAGTCATGTGAAGGTTTATATGTCCTGATCTGACAGGATGGTTATTACACATGTAAGTCGTGTGAAGGTTTATATGTCCTGATCTGACAGGATGGTTATTACACATGTAAGTCATGTGAAGGTTTAAATGTCCTGATCTGACAGGGTGGTTATTACAAATATTGTCATGTGAAGGTTTATATGTCCTGATCTGACAGGATGGTTATTACAAATGTAAGTCATGTGAAGGTTTATATTTCCTGATCTGAAAGGATGGTTATTGCACATGTAGTAATGTGAAGGTTTATATGTCCTGATCTGACAGGATGGTTATTACAAATGTAAGTCATGTGAAGGTTTATATGTCCTGATCTGACAGGATGGTTATTACACATGTAAGTCATGTGAAAGTTTATATGTCCTGATCTGACAGGGTGGTTATTACAAATATAGTCATGTGAAGGTTTATATGTCCCGATCTGACAGGATGGTTATTACAAATGTAAGTCATGTGAAGGTTTATATGTCCTGATCTGACAGGATGGTTATTACACATGTAAGTCATGTGAAGGTTTATATGTCCCGATCTGACAGGATGGTTATTACAAATGTAAGTCATGTGAAGGTTTATATGTCCTGATCTGACAGGATGGTTATTACACATGTAAGTCATGTGAAGGTTTATATGTCCCGATCTGACAGGATGGTTATTACACAAGTAAGTCATGTTAAGGTTTATAAGTCCTGATCTGACAGGGTGGTTATTACAAATATAGTCATGTGAAGGTTTATATGTCCCGATCTGACAGGATGGTTATTACAAATGTAAGTCATGTGAAGGTTTATATGTCCTGATCTGACAGGATGGTTATTACACATGTAAGTCATGTGAAGGTTTATATGTCCCGATCTGACAGGATGGTTATTACAAATGTAAGTCATGTGAAGGTTTATATGTCCTGATCTGACAGGATGGTTATTACACATGTAAGTCATGTGAAGGTTTATATGTCCCGATCTGACAGGATGGTTATTACACAAGTAAGTCATGTTAAGGTTTATAAGTCCTGATCTGACAGGGTGGTTATTACAAATATAGTCATGTGAAGGTTTATATGTCCTGATCTGACAGGATGGATATTACAAATGTAAGTCATGTGAAGGTTTATATGTCCTGATCTGACAGGATGGTTATTACACATGTAAGTCATGTGAAGGTTTATATGTCCTGATCTGACAGGGTGGTTATTTAAAATATAGTCATGTGAAGGTTTATATGTCCTGATCTGACAGGATGGTTATTACAAATGTAAGTCATGTGAAGGTTTATGTGTCCTGATCTGACAGGGTGGTTATTACAAATATAGTCATGTGAAGGTTTATATGTCCTGATCTGACAGAATGGTTATTACAAATGAAAGTCATGTGAAGGTTTATATGTCCCGATCTGACAGAATGGTTATTACAAATGTAAGTCATGTGAAGGTTTATATGTCCTGATCTGACAGGATGGTTATTACACATGTAAGTCGTGTGAAGGTTTATATGTCCTGATCTGACAGGATGGTTATTACACATGTAAGTCATGTGAAAGTTTATATGTCCTGATCTGACAGGGTGGTTATTACAAATATAGTCATGTGAAGGTTTATATGTCCCGATCTGACAGGATGGTTATTACACATGTAAGTCATGTGAAGGTTTATATGTCCTGATCTGACAGGATGGTTATTACACATGTAAGTCGTGTGAAGGTTTATATGTCCCGATCTGACAGGATGGTTATTACACAAGTAAGTCATGTGAAGGTTTATATGTCCTGATCTGACAGGATGGTTGTTACACATGTAAGTCATGTGAAGGTTTATATGTCCTGATCTGACAGGGTGGTTATTCCACATGTATGTCGTGTGAAGGTTTACATGTCCTGATCTGACAGGATGGTTTTTACAAATGTAAGTCATGTGAAGGTTTATATTTCCTGGTCTGACATGATGGTTATTACAAATGCAAGTCATGTGAAGGTTTATATGTCCTGATCTGACAGGGTGGTTATTCCACATGTATATCGTGTGAAGGTTTATATGTCCTGATCTGACAGGATGGTTATTACACATGTAAGTCATGTGAAGGTTTATATTTCCTGATCTGACAGGATGGTTATTGCACATGTAGTAATGTGGAGGTTTATATGTCCTGATCTGACAGGATGGTTATTACAAATGTAAGTCATGTGAAGGTTTATATGTCCTGATCTGACAGGATGGTTATTACACATGTAAGTCATGTGAAGGTTTATATGTCCTGATCTGACAGGGTGGTTATTAAAAATATAGTCATGTGAAGGTTTATATGTCCTGATCTGACAGGATGGTTATTACAAATGTAAGTCATGTGAAGGATTATATGTCCCGATCTGAAAGGATGGTTATTACAAATGTAAGTCATGTGAAGGTTTATGTGTGCTGATGTGACAGGATGGTTATTACACATGTAAGTCGTGTGAAGTTTTATATGTCCCGATCTGACAGGATGGTTATTACACATGTAAGTCATGTGAAGGTTTATATGTCCTGATCTGAGAGGATGATTATTACAAATGTAAGTCATGTGAAGGTTTATATGTCCTGATCTGACAGGATGGTTATTACACATGTAAGTCGTGTGAAGGTTTATATGTCCTGATCTGACAGGATGGTTATTACACATGTAAGTCATGTGAAGGTTTAAATGTCCTGATCTGACAGGGTGGTTATTACAAATATTGTCATGTGAAGGTTTATATGTCCTGATCTGACAGGATGGTTATTACAAATGTAAGTCATGTGAAGGTTTATATTTCCTGATCTGAAAGGATGGTTATTGCACATGTAGTAATGTGAAGGTTTATATGTCCTGATCTGACAGGATGGTTATTACAAATGTAAGTCATGTGAAGGTTTATATGTCCTGATCTGACAGGATGGTTATTACACATGTAAGTCATGTGAAAGTTTATATGTCCTGATCTGACAGGGTGGTTATTACAAATATAGTCATGTGAAGGTTTATATGTCCCGATCTGACAGGATGGTTATTACACATGTAAGTCATGTGAAGGTTTATATGTCCTGATCTGACAGGATGGTTATTACACATGTAAGTCATGTGAAGGTTTATATGTCCCGATCTGACAGGATGGTTATTACACAAGTAAGTCATGTTAAGGTTTATAAGTCCTGATCTGACAGGGTGGTTATTACAAATATAGTCATGTGAAGGTTTATATGTGCTGATCTGACAGGATGGTTATTACAAATGTAAGTCATGTGAAGGTTTATATGTCCTGATCTGACAGGATGGTTATTACACATGTAAGTCATGTGAAGGTTTATATGTCCTGATCTGACAGGGTGGTTATTAAAAATATAGTCATGTGAAGGTTTATATGTCCTGATCTGACAGGATGGTTATTACAAATGTAAGTCATGTGAAGGATTATATGTCCCGATCTGAAAGGATGGTTATTACAAATGTAAGTCATGTGAAGGTTTATGTGTGCTGATGTGACAGGATGGTTAGTACACATGTAAGTCGTGTGAAGTTTTATATGTCCCGATCTGACAGGATGGTTATTACACATGTAAGTCATGTGAAGGTTTATATGTCCTGATCTGAGAGGATGATTATTACAAATGTAAGTCATGTGAAGGGTTTATATGTCCTGATCTGACAGGATGGTTATTACACATGTAAGTCGTGTGAAGGTTTATATGTCCTGATCTGACAGGATGGTTATTACACATGTAAGTCATGTGAAGGTTTAAATGTCCTGATCTGACAGGGTGGTTATTACAAATATTGTCATGTGAAGGTTTATATGTCCTGATCTGACAGGATGGTTATTACAAATGTAAGTCATGTGAAGGTTTATATTTCCTGATCTGAAAGGATGGTTATTGCACATGTAGTAATGTGAAGGTTTATATGTCCTGATCTGACAGGATGGTTATTACAAATGTAAGTCATGTGAAGGTTTATATGTCCTGATCTGACAGGATGGTTATTACACATGTAAGTCATGTGAAAGTTTATATGTCCTGATCTGACAGGGTGGTTATTACAAATATAGTCATGTGAAGGTTTATATGTCCCGATCTGACAGGATGGTTATTACACATGTAAGTCATGTGAAGGTTTATATGTCCTGATCTGACAGGATGGTTATTACACATGTAAGTCATGTGAAGGTTTATATGTCCCGATCTGACAGGATGGTTATTACACAAGTAAGTCATGGTAAGGTTTATAAGTCCTGATCTGACAGGGTGGTTATTACAAATATAGTCATGTGAAGGTTTATATGTGCTGATCTGACAGGATGGTTATTACAAATGTAAGTCATGTGAAGGTTTATATGTCCTGATCTGACAGGATGGTTATTACACATGTAAGTCATGTGAAGGTTTATATGTCCTGATCTGACAGGGTGGTTATTTAAAATATAGTCATGTGAAGGTTTATATGTCCTGATCTGACAGGATGGTTATTACAAATGTAAGTCATGTGAAGGATTATATGTCCCGATCTGAAAGGATGGTTATTACAAATGTAAGTCATGTGAAGGTTTATGTGTGCTGATGTGACAGGATGGTTATTACACATGTAAGTCGTGTGAAGGTTTATATGTCCCGATCTGACAGGATGGTTATTACACATGTAAGTCATGTGAAGGTTTATATGTCCTGATCTGAGAGGATGATTATTACAAATGTAAGTCATGTGAAGGTTTATATGTCCTGATCTGACAGGATGGTTATTACACATGTAAATCGTGTGAAGGTTTATATGTCCCGATCTGACAGGATGGTTATTACACAAGTAAGTCATGTGAAGGTTTATATGTCCTGATCTGACAGGATGGTTGTTACACATGTAAGTCATGTGAAGGTTTATATGTCCTGATCTGACAGGGTGGTTATTCCACATGTATGTCGTGTGAAGGTTTACATGTCCTGATCTGACAGGATGGTTTTTACAAATGTAAGTCATGTGAAGGTTTATATTTCCTGGTCTGACATGATGGTTATTACAAATGCAAGTCATGTGAAGGTTTATATGTCCTGATCTGACAGGGTGGTTATTCCACATGTATATCGTGTGAAGGTTTATATGTCCTGATCTGACAGGATGGTTATTACACATGTAAGTCATGTGAAGGTTTATATTTCCTGATCTGACAGGATGGTTATTGCACATGTAGTAATGTGAAGGTTTATATGTCCTGATCTGACAGGATGGTTATTACAAATGTAAGTCATGTGAAGGTTTATATGTCCTGATCTGACAGGATGGTTATTACACATGTAAGTCATTTGAAGGTTTATATGTCCTGATCTGACAGGGTGGTTATTAAAAATATAGTCATGTGAAGGTTTATATGTCCTGATCTGACAGGATGGTTATTACAAATGTAAGTCATGTGAAGGATTATATGTCCCGATCTGAAAGGATGGTTATTACAAATGTAAGTCATGTGAAGGTTTATGTGTGCTGATGTGACAGGATGGTTATTACACATGTAAGTCGTGTGAAGTTTTATATGTCCCGATCTGACAGGATGGTTATTACACATGTAAGTCATGTGAAGGTTTTTATGTCCTGATCTGAGAGGATGATTATTACAAATGTAAGTCATGTGAAGGTTTATATGTCCTGATCTGACAGGATGGTTATTACACATGTAAGTCGTGTGAAGGTTTATATGTCCCGATCTGACAGGATGGTTAATACACAAGTAAGTCATGTGAAGGTTTATATGTCCTGATCTGACAGGATGGTTGTTACACATGTAAGTCATGTGAAGGTTTATATGTCCTGATCTGACACGGTGGTTATTCCACATGTATGTCGTGTGAAGGTTTACATGTCCTGATCTGACAGGATGGTTTTTACAAATGTAAGTCATGTGAAGGTTTATATTTCTTGGTCTGACAGGATGGTTATTACAAATGCAAGTCATGTGAAGGTTTATATGTCCTGATCTGACAGGGTGGTTATTCCACATGTATATCGTGTGAAGGTTTATATGTCCTGATCTGACAGGATGGTTATTACACATGTAAGTCATGTGAAGGTTTGTATGTCCTGATCTGACAGGATGGTTATTACACATGTAAGTCGTGTGAAGGTTTATATGTCCTGATCTGACAAGATGGTTATTACAAATGCAATTAATGTGAAGGTTTATATGTCCTGATCTGACAGGATGGTTATTACATTGTAAGTCGTGTGAAGGTTTATATGTCCTGATCTGAATGGATGGTTATTACAAATGTAGTAATTTGAAGTTTTATATGTCCTGATCTAACAGGATGGTTATTACAAATGTTAGTCATGTGAAGGTTTATATGTCCTGATCTGACAGGATGGTTATTGCAAATGTAGTAATGTGAAGGTTTATATGTCCTGATCTGACAGGATGGTTATTACAAATGTTAGTCATGTGAAGGTTTATATGTCCTGATCTGACAGGATGGTTATTGCAAATGTAAGTCATGTGAAGGTTTATATGTCCTGATCTGACAGGATGGTTATTACAAATGTAGTAATGTGAAGGTTTATATGTCCTGATCTGACAGGATGGTTATTACAAATGTTAGTCATGTGAAGGTTTATATGTCCTGATCTGACAAGATGGTTATTGCAAATGTAGTAATGTGAAGGTTTATATGTCCTGATCTGACAGGATGGTTATTACGAATGCAAGTCATGTGAAGGTTTATAAGTCCTGATCTGACAGGATGGTTATTACACATGTAAGTCATGTGAAGGTTTAAATGTCCTGATCTGACAGGGTGGTTATTACAAATATAGTCATGTGAAGGTTTATATGTCCTGATCTGACAGGATGGTTATTACAAATGTAAGTCATGTGAAGGTTTATATGTCCCGATCTGACAGGATGGTTATTACAAATGTAAGTCATGTGAAGGTTTATATGTCCTGATCTGACAGGATGGTTATTACACATGTAAGTCATGTGAAGGTTTATATGTCCTGATCTGACAGGATGGTTATTACACATGTAAGTCATGTGAAGGTTTAAATGTCCTGATCTGACAGGGTGGTTATTACAAATATTGTCATGTGAAGGTTTATATGTCCTGATCTGACAGGATGGTTATTACAAATGTAAGTCATGTGAAGGTTTATATTTCCTGATCTGACAGGATGTTTATTGCACATGTAGTAATGTGAAGGTTTATATGTCCTGATCTGACAGGATGGTTATTAAAAATGTAAGTCATGTGAAGGTTTATATGTCCTGATCTGACAGGATGGTTATTACACATGTAAGTCATGTGAAAGTTTATATGTCCTGATCTGACAGGGTGGTTATTACAAATATAGTCATGTGAAGGTTTATATGTCCCGATCTGACAGGATGGTTATTATACATGTAAGTCATGTGAAGGTTTATATGTCCTGATCTGACAGGATGGTTATTACACATGTAAGTCATGTGAAGGTTTATATGTCCCGATCTGACAGGATGGTTATTACACAAGTAAGTCATGTTAAGGTTTATAAGTCCTGATCTGACAGGGTGGTTATTACAAATATAGTCATGTGAAGGTTTATATGTCCTGATCTGACAGGATGGTTATTACAAATGTAAGTCATGTGAAGGTTTATATGTCCTGATCTGACAGGATGGTTATTACACATGTAAGTCATGTGAAGGTTTATATGTCCTGATCTGGATGGGTGGTTATTAAAAATATAGTCATGTGAAGGTTTATATGTCCTGATCTGACAGGATGGTTATTACAAATGTAAGTCATGTGAAGGATTATATGTCCCGATCTGAAAGGATGGTTATTACAAATGTAATCCATATGAAGGTTTATGTGTGCTGATGTGACAGGATGGTTATTACACATGTAAGTCGTGTGAAGGTTTATATGTCCCGATCTGACAGGATGGTTATTACACATGTAAGTCATGTGAAGGTTTATATGTCCTGATCTGAGAGGATGATTATTACAAATGTAAGTCATGTGAAGGGTTTATATGTCCTGATCTGACAGGATGGTTATTACACATGTAAGTCGTGTGAAGGTTTATATGTCCCGATCTGACAGGATGGTTATTACATAAGTAAGTCATGTGAAGGTTTATATGTCCTGATCTGACAGGATGGTTGTTACACATGTAAGTCATGTGAAGGTTTTATATGTCCTGATCTGACAGGGTGGTTATTCCACATGTATGTCGTGTGAAGGTTTACATGTCCTGATCTGACAGGATGGTTTTTACAAATGTAAGTCATGTGAAGGTTTATATTTCCTGGTCTGACAGGATGGTTATTACAAATGCAAGTCATGTGAAGGTTTATATGTCCTGATCTGACAGGGTGGTTATTCCACATGTATATCGTGTGAAGGTTTATATGTCCTGATCTGACAGGATGGTTATTACACATGTAGGTCATGTGAAGGTTTATATTTCCTGATCTGACAGGATGGTTATTGCACATGTAGTAATGTGAAGTTTTATATGTCCTGATCTGACAGGATGGTTATTACAAATGTAAGTCATGTGAAGGTTTATATGTCCTGATTTGACAGGATGGTTATTACACATGTAAGTCATGTGAAAGTTTATATGTCCTGATCTGACAGGGTGGTTATTACAAATATAGTCATGTGAAGGTTTATATGTCCCGATCTGACAGGATGGTTATTACACATGTAAGTCATGTGAAGGTTTATATATCCTGATCTGACAGGATGGTTATTACACATGTAAGTCATGTGAAGGTTTATATGTCCCGATCTGACAGGATGGTTATTACACAAGTAAGTCATGTGAAGGTTTATATGTCCTGATCTGACAGGATGGTTATTACACATGTAAGTCATGTGAAGGTTTATATGTCCTGATCTGACAGGGTGGTTATTAAAAATATAGTCATGTGAAGGTTTATATGTCCTGATCTGACAGGATGGTTATTACAAATGTAAGTCATGTGAAGGATTATATGTCCCGATCTGAAAGGATGGTTATTACAAATGTAAGTCATGTGAAGGTTTATGTGTGCTGATGTGACAGGATGGTTATTACACATGTAAGTCGTGTGAAGGTTTATATGTCCCGATCTGACAGGATGGTTATTACACATGTAAGTCATGTGAAGGTTTATATGTCCTGATCTGAGAGGATGATTATTACAAATGTAAGTCATGTGAAGGTTTATATGTCCTGATCTGACAGGATGGTTATTACACATGTAAGTCGTGTGAAGGTTTATATGTCCCGATCTGACAGGATGGTTATTACACAAGTAAGTCATGTGAATGTTTATATGTCCTGATCTGACAGGATGGTTGTTACACATGTAAGTTATGTGAAGGTTTATATGTCCTGATCTGACACGGTGGTTATTCCACATGTATGTCGTGTGAAGGTTTACATGTCCTGATCTGACAGGATGGTTTTTACAAATGTAAGTCATGTGAAGGTTTATATTTCCTGGTCTGACAGGATGGTTATTACAAATGCAAGTCATGTGAAGGTTTATATGTCCTGATCTGACAGGGTGGTTATTCCACATGTATATCGTGTGAAGGTTTATATGTCCTGATCTGACAGGATGGTTATTACACATGTAAGTCATGTGAAGGTTTGTATGTCCTGATCTGACAGGATGGTTATTACACATGTAAGTCGTGTGAAGGTTTATATGTCCTGATCTGACAAGATGGTTATTACAAATGCAATTAATGTGAAGGTTTATATGTCCTGATCTGACAGGATGGTTATTACATTGTAAGTCGTGTGAAGGTTTATATGTCCTGATCTGAATGGATGGTTATTACAAATGTAGTAATTTGAAGTTTTATATGTCCTGATCTAACAGGATGGTTATTACAAATGTTAGTCATGTGAAGGTTTGTATGTCCTGATCTGACAGGATGGTTATTACAAATATTAGTCATGTGAAGGTTTATATGTCCTGATCTGACAGGATGGTTATTGCAAATGTAAGTCATGTGAAGGTTTATATGTCCTGATCTGACAGGATGGTTATTACAAATGTAGTAATGTGAAGGTTTATATGTCCTGATCTGACAGGATGGTTATTACAAATGTTAGTCATGTGAAGGTTTATATGTCCTGATCTGACAGGATGGTTATTGCAAATGTAGTAATGTGAAGGTTTATATGTCCTGATCTGACAGGATGGTTATTACGAATGCAAGTCATGTGAAGGTTTAT
Source organism: Lampris incognitus (assembly GCF_029633865.1). Classification (NCBI taxonomy): domain Eukaryota; kingdom Metazoa; phylum Chordata; class Actinopteri; order Lampriformes; family Lampridae; genus Lampris; species Lampris incognitus. Next base: position 54,126,667 of record NC_079213.1, on the reverse strand, counting down.
ATGTCCTGATCTGACAGGATGGTTATTACACATGTAAGTCATGTGAAGGTTTAAATGTCCTGATCTGACAGGGTGGTTATTACAAATATAGTCATGTGAAGGTTTATATGTCCTGATCTGACAGGATGGTTATTACAAATGTAAGTCATGTGAAGGTTTATATGTCCCGATCTGACAGGATGGTTATTACAAATGTAAGTCATGTGAAGGTTTATATGTCCTGATCTGACAGGATGGTTATTACACATGTAAGTCGTGTGAAGGTTTATATGTCCTGATCTGACAGGATGGTTATTACACATGTAAGTCATGTGAAGGTTTAAATGTCCTGATCTGACAGGGTGGTTATTACAAATATTGTCATGTGAAGGTTTATATGTCCTGATCTGACAGGATGGTTATTACAAATGTAAGTCATGTGAAGGTTTATATTTCCTGATCTGACAGGATGGTTATTGCACATGTAGTAATGTGAAGGTTTATATGTCCTGATCTGACAGGATGGTTATTACAAATGTAAGTCATGTGAAGGTTTATATGTCCTGATCTGACAGGATGGTTATTACACATGTAAGTCATGTGAAAGTTTATATGTCCTGATCTGACAGGGTGGTTATTACAAATATAGTCATGTGAAGGTTTATATGTCCCGATCTGACAGGATGGTTATTACACATGTAAGTCATGTGAAGGTTTATATGTCCTGATCTGACAGGATGGTTATTACACATGTAAGTCATGTGAAGGTTTATATGTCCCGATCTGACAGGATGGTTATTACACAAGTAAGTCATGTTAAGGTTTATAATTCCTGATCTGACAGGGTGGTTATTCCACATGTATGTCGTGTGAAGGTTTACATGTCCTGATCTGACAGGATGGTTTTTACAAATGTAAGTCATGTGAAGGTTTATATTTCCTGGTCTGACAGGATGGTTATTACAAATGCAAGTCATGTGAAGGTTTATATGTCCTGATCTGACAGGGTGGTTATTCCACATGTATATCGTGTGAAGGTTTATATGTCCTGATCTGACAGGATGGTTATTACACATGTAAGTCATGTGAAGGTTTGTATGTCCTGATCTGACAGGATGGTTATTACACATGTAAGTCGTGTGAAGGTTTATATGTCCTGATCTGACAAGATGGTTATTACAAATGCAATTAATGTGAAGGTTTATATGTCCTGATCTGACAGGATGGTTATTACAAATGTAAGTCATGTGAAGGTTTATATTTCCTGATCTGACAAGATGGTTATAACATTGTAAGTCGTGTGAAGGTTTATATGTCCTGATCTGAATGGATGGTTATTACAAATGTAGTAATTTGAAGTTGTATATGTCCTGATCTAACAGGATGGTTATTACAAATGTTAGTCATGTGAAGGTTTATATGTCCTGATCTGACAGGATGGTTATTGCAAATGTAGTAATGTGAAGGTTTATATGTCCTGATCTGACAGGATGGTTATTACACATGTAAGTCGTGTGAAGGTTTATATGTCCTGATCTGACAGGATGGTTATTACACATGTAAGTCATGTGAAGGTTTAAATGTCCTGATCTGACAGGGTGGTTATTACAAATATTGTCATGTGAAGGTTTATATGTCCTGATCTGACAGGATGGTTATTACAAATGTAAGTCATGTGAAGGTTTATATTTCCTGATCTGACAGGATGGTTATTGCACATGTAGTAATGTGAAGGTTTATATGTCCTGATCTGACAGGATGGTTATTACAAATGTAAGTCATGTGAAGGTTTATATGTCCTGATCTGACAGGATGGTTATTACACATGTAAGTCATGTGAAAGTTTATATGTCCTGATCTGACAGGGTGGTTATTACAAATATAGTCATGTGAAGGTTTATATGTCCCGATCTGACAGGATGGTTATTACACATGTAAGTCATGTGAAGGTTTATATGTCCTGATCTGACAGGATGGTTATTACACATGTAAGTCATGTGAAGGTTTATATGTCCCGATCTGACAGGATGGTTATTACACAAGTAAGTCATGTTAAGGTTTATAAGTCCTGATCTGACAGGGTGGTTATTCCACATGTATGTCGTGTGAAGGTTTACATGTCCTGATCTGACAGGATGGTTTTTACAAATGTAAGTCATGTGAAGGTTTATATTTCCTGGTCTGACAGGATGGTTATTACAAATGCAAGTCATGTGAAGGTTTATATGTCCTGATCTGACAGGGTGGTTATTCCACATATATATCGTGTGAAGGTTTATATGTCCTGATCTGACAGGATGGTTATTACACATGTAAGTCATGTGAAGGTTTGTATGTCCTGATCTGACAGGATGGTTATTACACATGTAAGTCGTGTGAAGGTTTATATGTCCTGATCTGACAAGATGGTTATTACAAATGCAATTAATGTGAAGGTTTATATGTCCTGATCTGACAGGATGGTTATTACAAATGTAAGTCATGTGAAGGTTTATATGTCCTGATCTGACAAGATGGTTATAACATTGTAAGTCGTGTGAAGGTTTATATGTCCTGATCTGAATGGATGGTTATTACAAATGTAGTAATTTGAAGTTGTATATGTCCTGATCTAACAGGATGGTTATTACAAATGTTAGTCATGTGAAGGTTTATATGTCCTGATCTGACAGGATGGTTATTGCAAATGTAGTAATGTGAAGGTTTATATGTCCTGATCTGACAGGATGGTTATTACAAATGTTAGTCATGTGAAGGTTTATATGTCCTGATCTGACAGGATGGTTATTGCAAATGTAAGTCATGTGAAGGTTTATATGTCCTGATCTGACAGGATGGTTATTACAAATGTAGTAATGTGAGCGTTTATATGTCCTGATCTGACAGGATGGTTATTACAAATGTTAGTCATGTGAAGGTTTATATGTCCTGATCTGACAGGATGGTTATTGCAAATGTAGTAATGTGAAGGTTTATATGTCCTGATCTGACAGGATGGTTATTACACATGTAAGTCATGTGAAGGTTTATATGTCCCGATCTGACAGGATGGTTATTACACAAGTAAGTCATGTTAAGGTTTATAAGTCCTGATCTGACAGGGTGGTTATTACAAATATAGTCATGTGAAGGTTTATATGTCCTGATCTGACAGGATGGTTATTACAAATGTAAGTCATGTGAAGGTTTATATGTCCTGATCTGACAGGATGGTTATTACACATGTAAGTCATGTGAAGGTTTATATGTCCTGATCTGGATGGGTGGTTATTAAAAATATAGTCATGTGAAGGTTTATATGTCCTGATCTGACAGGATGGTTATTACAAATGTAAGTCATGTGAAGGATTATATGTCCCGATCTGAAAGGATGGTTATTACAAATGTAATCCATATGAAGGTTTATGTGTGCTGATGTGACAGGATGGTTATTACACATGTAAGTCGTGTGAAGGTTTATATGTCCCGATCTGACAGGATGGTTATTACACATGTAAGTCATGTGAAGGTTTATATGTCCTGATCTGAGAGGATGATTATTACAAATGTAAGTCATGTGAAGGGTTTATATGTCCTGATCTGACAGGATGGTTATTACACATGTAAGTCGTGTGAAGGTTTATATGTCCCGATCTGACAGGATGGTTATTACACAAGTAAGTCATGTGAAGGTTTATATGTCCTGATCTGACAGGATGGTTGTTACACATGTAAGTCATGTGAAGGTTTTATATGTCCTGATCTGACAGGGTGGTTATTCCACATGTATGTCGTGTGAAGGTTTACATGTCCTGATCTGACAGGATGGTTTTTACAAATGTAAGTCATGTGAAGGTTTATATTTCCTGGTCTGACAGGATGGTTATTACAAATGCAAGTCATGTGAAGGTTTATATGTCCTGATCTGACAGGGTGGTTATTCCACATGTATATCGTGTGAAGGTTTATATGTCCTGATCTGACAGGATGGTTATTACACATGTAAGTCATGTGAAGGTTTATATTTCCTGATCTGACAGGATGGTTATTGCACATGTAGTAATGTGAAGTTTTATATGTCCTGATCTGACAGGATGGTTATTACAAATGTAAGTCATGTGAAGGTTTATATGTCCTGATTTGACAGGATGGTTATTACACATGTAAGTCATGTGAAAGTTTATATGTCCTGATCTGACAGGGTGGTTATTACAAATATAGTCATGTGAAGGTTTATATGTCCCGATCTGACAGGATGGTTATTACACATGTAAGTCATGTGAAGGTTTATATATCCTGATCTGACAGGATGGTTATTACACATGTAAGTCATGTGAAGGTTTATATGTCCCGATCTGACAGGATGGTTATTACACAAGTAAGTCATGTGAAGGTTTATATGTCCTGATCTGACAGGATGGTTATTACACATGTAAGTCATGTGAAGGTTTATATGTCCTGATCTGACAGGGTGGTTATTAAAAATATAGTCATGTGAAGGTTTATATGTCCTGATCTGACAGGATGGTTATTACAAATGTAAGTCATGTGAAGGATTATATGTCCCGATCTGAAAGGATGGTTATTACAAATGTAAGTCATGTGAAGGTTTATGTGTGCTGATGTGACAGGATGGTTATTACACATGTAAGTCGTGTGAAGGTTTATATGTCCCGATCTGACAGGATGGTTATTACACATGTAAGTCATGTGAAGGTTTATATGTCCTGATCTGAGAGGATGATTATTACAAATGTAAGTCATGTGAAGGTTTATATGTCCTGATCTGACAGGATGGTTATTACACATGTAAGTCGTGTGAAGGTTTATATGTCCCGATCTGACAGGATGGTTATTACACAAGTAAGTCATGTGAATGTTTATATGTCCTGATCTGACAGGATGGTTGTTACACATGTAAGTCATGTGAAGGTTTATATGTCCTGATCTGACACGGTGGTTATTCCACATGTATGTCGTGTGAAGGTTTACATGTCCTGATCTGACAGGATGGTTTTTACAAATGTAAGTCATGTGAAGGTTTATATTTCCTGGTCTGACAGGATGGTTATTACAAATGCAAGTCATGTGAAGGTTTATATGTCCTGATCTGACAGGGTGGTTATTCCACATGTATATCGTGTGAAGGTTTATATGTCCTGATCTGACAGGATGGTTATTACACATGTAAGTCATGTGAAGGTTTGTATGTCCTGATCTGACAGGATGGTTATTACACATGTAAGTCGTGTGAAGGTTTATATGTCCTGATCTGACAAGATGGTTATTACAAATGTAGTAATGTGAAGGTTTATATGTCCTGATCTGACAGGATGGTTATTACACATGTAAGTCATGTGAAGGTTTAACTGTCCTGATCTGACAGGATCGTTATTACACATGTAAGTCATGTGAAGGTTTATATGTCCTGATCTGACAGGGTGGTTATTAAAAATATAGTCATGTGAAGGTTTATATGTCCTGATCTGACAGGATGGTTATTACAAATGTAAGTCATGTGAAGGATTATATGTCCCGATCTGAAAGGATGGTTATTACAAATGTAAGTCATGTGAAGGTTTATGTGTGCTGATGTGACAGGATGGTTATTACACATGTAAGTCGTGTGAAGGTTTATATGTCCCGATCTGACAGGATGGTTATTACACATGTAAGTCATGTGAAGGTTTATATGTCCTGATCTGAGAGGATGATTATTACAAATGTAAGTCATGTGAAGGTTTATATGTCCTGATCTGACAGGATGGTTATTACACATGTAAGTCGTGTGAAGGTTTATATGTCCCGATCTGACAGGATGGTTATTACACAAGTAAGTCATGTGAATGTTTATATGTCCTGATCTGACAGGATGGTTGTTACACATGTAAGTTATGTGAAGGTTTATATGTCCTGATCTGACACGGTGGTTATTCCACATGTATGTCGTGTGAAGGTTTACATGTCCTGATCTGACAGGATGGTTTTTACAAATGTAAGTCATGTGAAGGTTTATATTTCCTGGTCTGACAGGATGGTTATTACAAATGCAAGTCATGTGAAGGTTTATATGTCCTGATCTGACAGGGTGGTTATTCCACATGTATATCGTGTGAAGGTTTATATGTCCTGATCTGACAGGATGGTTATTACACATGTAAGTCATGTGAAGGTTTGTATGTCCTGATCTGACAGGATGGTTATTACACATGTAAGTCGTGTGAAGGTTTATATGTCCTGATCTGACAAGATGGTTATTACAAATGCAATTAATGTGAAGGTTTATATGTCCTGATCTGACAGGATGGTTATTACATTGTAAGTCGTGTGAAGGTTTATATGTCCTGATCTGAATGGATGGTTATTACAAATGTAGTAATTTGAAGTTTTATATGTCCTGATCTAACAGGATGGTTATTACAAATGTTAGTCATGTGAAGGTTTGTATGTCCTGATCTGACAGGATGGTTATTACAAATATTAGTCATGTGAAGGTTTATATGTCCTGATCTGACAGGATGGTTATTGCAAATGTAAGTCATGTGAAGGTTTATATGTCCTGATCTGACAGGATGGTTATTACAAATGTAGTAATGTGAAGGTTTATATGTCCTGATCTGACAGGATGGTTATTACAAATGTTAGTCATGTGAAGGTTTATATGTCCTGATCTGACAGGATGGTTATTGCAAATGTAGTAATGTGAAGGTTTATATGTCCTGATCTGACAGGATGGTTATTACGAATGCAAGTCATGTGAAGGTTTATATGTCCTGATCTGACAGGATGGTTATTACACATGTAAGTCATGTGAAGGTTTAAATGTCCTGATCTGACAGGGTGGTTATTACAAATATAGTCATGTGAAGGTTTATATGTCCTGATCTGACAGGATGGTTATTACAAATGTAAGTCATGTGAAGGTTTATATGTCCCGATCTGACAGGATGGTTATTACAAATGTAAGTCATGTGAAGGTTTATATGTCCTGATCTGACAGGATGGTTATTACACATGTAAGTCGTGTGAAGGTTTATATGTCCTGATCTGACAGGATGGTTATTACACATGTAAGTCATGTGAAGGTTTAAATGTCCTGATCTGACAGGGTGGTTATTACAAATATTGTCATGTGAAGGTTTATATGTCCTGATCTGACAGGATGGTTATTACAAATGTAAGTCATGTGAAGGTTTATATTTCCTGATCTGACAGGATGGTTATTGCACATGTAGTAATGTGAAGGTTTATATGTCCTGATCTGACAGGATGGTTATTACAAATGTAAGTCATGTGAAGGTTTATATGTCCTGATCTGACAGGATGGTTATTACACATGTAAGTCATGTGAAAGTTTATATGTCCTGATCTGACAGGGTGGTTATTACAAATATAGTCATGTGAAGGTTTATATGTCCCGATCTGACAGGATGGTTATTACACATGTAAGTCATGTGAAGGTTTATATGTCCTGATCTGACAGGATGGTTATTACACATGTAAGTCATGTGAAGGTTTATATGTCCCGATCTGACAGGATGGTTATTACACAAGTAAGTCATGTTAAGGTTTATAATTCCTGATCTGACAGGGTGGTTATTCCACATGTATGTCGTGTGAAGGTTTACATGTCCTGATCTGACAGGATGGTTTTTACAAATGTAAGTCATGTGAAGGTTTATATTTCCTGGTCTGACAGGATGGTTATTACAAATGCAAGTCATGTGAAGGTTTATATGTCCTGATCTGACAGGGTGGTTATTCCACATGTATATCGTGTGAAGGTTTATATGTCCTGATCTGACAGGATGGTTATTACACATGTAAGTCATGTGAAGGTTTGTATGTCCTGATCTGACAGGATGGTTATTACACATGTAAGTCGTGTGAAGGTTTATATGTCCTGATCTGACAAGATGGTTATTACAAATGCAATTAATGTGAAGGTTTATATGTCCTGATCTGACAGGATGGTTATTACAAATGTAAGTCATGTGAAGGTTTATATTTCCTGATCTGACAAGATGGTTATAACATTGTAAGTCGTGTGAAGGTTTATATGTCCTGATCTGAATGGATGGTTATTACAAATGTAGTAATTTGAAGTTGTATATGTCCTGATCTAACAGGATGGTTATTACAAATGTTAGTCATGTGAAGGTTTATATGTCCTGATCTGACAGGATGGTTATTGCAAATGTAGTAATGTGAAGGTTTATATGTCCTGATCTGACAGGATGGTTATTACACATGTAAGTCGTGTGAAGGTTTATATGTCCTGATCTGACAGGATGGTTATTACACATGTAAGTCATGTGAAGGTTTAAATGTCCTGATCTGACAGGGTGGTTATTACAAATATTGTCATGTGAAGGTTTATATGTCCTGATCTGACAGGATGGTTATTACAAATGTAAGTCATGTGAAGGTTTATATTTCCTGATCTGACAGGATGGTTATTGCACATGTAGTAATGTGAAGGTTTATATGTCCTGATCTGACAGGATGGTTATTACAAATGTAAGTCATGTGAAGGTTTATATGTCCTGATCTGACAGGATGGTTATTACACATGTAAGTCATGTGAAAGTTTATATGTCCTGATCTGACAGGGTGGTTATTACAAATATAGTCATGTGAAGGTTTATATGTCCCGATCTGACAGGATGGTTATTACACATGTAAGTCATGTGAAGGTTTATATGTCCTGATCTGACAGGATGGTTATTACACATGTAAGTCATGTGAAGGTTTATATGTCCCGATCTGACAGGATGGTTATTACACAAGTAAGTCATGTTAAGGTTTATAAGTCCTGATCTGACAGGGTGGTTATTCCACATGTATGTCGTGTGAAGGTTTACATGTCCTGATCTGACAGGATGGTTTTTACAAATGTAAGTCATGTGAAGGTTTATATTTCCTGGTCTGACAGGATGGTTATTACAAATGCAAGTCATGTGAAGGTTTATATGTCCTGATCTGACAGGGTGGTTATTCCACATATATATCGTGTGAAGGTTTATATGTCCTGATCTGACAGGATGGTTATTACACATGTAAGTCATGTGAAGGTTTGTATGTCCTGATCTGACAGGATGGTTATTACACATGTAAGTCGTGTGAAGGTTTATATGTCCTGATCTGACAAGATGGTTATTACAAATGCAATTAATGTGAAGGTTTATATGTCCTGATCTGACAGGATGGTTATTACAAATGTAAGTCATGTGAAGGTTTATATGTCCTGATCTGACAAAATGGTTATAACATTGTAAGTCGTGTGAAGGTTTATATGTCCTGATCTGAATGGATGGTTATTACAAATGTAGTAATTTGAAGTTGTATATGTCCTGATCTAACAGGATGGTTATTACAAATGTTAGTCATGTGAAGGTTTATATGTCCTGATCTGACAGGATGGTTATTGCAAATGTAGTAATGTGAAGGTTTATATGTCCTGATCTGACAGGATGGTTATTACAAATGTTAGTCATGTGAAGGTTTATATGTCCTGATCTGACAGGATGGTTATTGCAAATGTAAGTCATGTGAAGGTTTATATGTCCTGATCTGACAGGATGGTTATTACAAATGTAGTAATGTGAGCGTTTATATGTCCTGATCTGACAGGATGGTTATTACAAATGTTAGTCATGTGAAGGTTTATATGTCCTGATCTGACAGGATGGTTATTGCAAATGTAGTAATGTGAAGGTTTATATGTCCTGATCTGACAGGATGGTTATTACACATGTAAGTCATGTGAAGGTTTATATGTCCCGATCTGACAGGATGGTTATTACACAAGTAAGTCATGTTAAGGTTTATAAGTCCTGATCTGACAGGGTGGTTATTACAAATATAGTCATGTGAAGGTTTATATGTCCTGATCTGACAGGATGGTTATTACAAATGTAAGTCATGTGAAGGTTTATATGTCCTGATCTGACAGGATGGTTATTACACATGTAAGTCATGTGAAGGTTTATATGTCCTGATCTGGATGGGTGGTTATTAAAAATATAGTCATGTGAAGGTTTATATGTCCTGATCTGACAGGATGGTTATTACAAATGTAAGTCATGTGAAGGATTATATGTCCCGATCTGAAAGGATGGTTATTACAAATGTAATCCATATGAAGGTTTATGTGTGCTGATGTGACAGGATGGTTATTACACATGTAAGTCGTGTGAAGGTTTATATGTCCCGATCTGACAGGATGGTTATTACACATGTAAGTCATGTGAAGGTTTATATGTCCTGATCTGAGAGGATGATTATTACAAATGTAAGTCATGTGAAGGGTTTATATGTCCTGATCTGACAGGATGGTTATTACACATGTAAGTCGTGTGAAGGTTTATATGTCCCGATCTGACAGGATGGTTATTACACAAGTAAGTCATGTGAAGGTTTATATGTCCTGATCTGACAGGATGGTTGTTACACATGTAAGTCATGTGAAGGTTTTATATGTCCTGATCTGACAGGGTGGTTATTCCACATGTATGTCGTGTGAAGGTTTACATGTCCTGATCTGACAGGATGGTTTTTACAAATGTAAGTCATGTGAAGGTTTATATTTCCTGGTCTGACAGGATGGTTATTACAAATGCAAGTCATGTGAAGGTTTATATGTCCTGATCTGACAGGGTGGTTATTCCACATGTATATCGTGTGAAGGTTTATATGTCCTGATCTGACAGGATGGTTATTACACATGTAAGTCATGTGAAGGTTTATATTTCCTGATCTGACAGGATGGTTATTGCACATGTAGTAATGTGAAGTTTTATATGTCCTGATCTGACAGGATGGTTATTACAAATGTAAGTCATGTGAAGGTTTATATGTCCTGATTTGACAGGATGGTTATTACACATGTAAGTCATGTGAAAGTTTATATGTCCTGATCTGACAGGGTGGTTATTACAAATATAGTCATGTGAAGGTTTATATGTCCCGATCTGACAGGATGGTTATTACACATGTAAGTCATGTGAAGGTTTATATATCCTGATCTGACAGGATGGTTATTACACATGTAAGTCATGTGAAGGTTTATATGTCCCGATCTGACAGGATGGTTATTACACAAGTAAGTCATGTGAAGGTTTATATGTCCTGATCTGACAGGATGGTTATTACACATGTAAGTCATGTGAAGGTTTATATGTCCTGATCTGACAGGGTGGTTATTAAAAATATAGTCATGTGAAGGTTTATATGTCCTGATCTGACAGGATGGTTATTACAAATGTAAGTCATGTGAAGGATTATATGTCCCGATCTGAAAGGATGGTTATTACAAATGTAAGTCATGTGAAGGTTTATGTGTGCTGATGTGACAGGATGGTTATTACACATGTAAGTCGTGTGAAGGTTTATATGTCCCGATCTGACAGGATGGTTATTACACATGTAAGTCATGTGAAGGTTTATATGTCCTGATCTGAGAGGATGATTATTACAAATGTAAGTCATGTGAAGGTTTATATGTCCTGATCTGACAGGATGGTTATTACACATGTAAGTCGTGTGAAGGTTTATATGTCCCGATCTGACAGGATGGTTATTACACAAGTAAGTCATGTGAATGTTTATATGTCCTGATCTGACAGGATGGTTGTTACACATGTAAGTCATGTGAAGGTTTATATGTCCTGATCTGACACGGTGGTTATTCCACATGTATGTCGTGTGAAGGTTTACATGTCCTGATCTGACAGGATGGTTTTTACAAATGTAAGTCATGTGAAGGTTTATATTTCCTGGTCTGACAGGATGGTTATTACAAATGCAAGTCATGTGAAGGTTTATATGTCCTGATCTGACAGGGTGGTTATTCCACATGTATATCGTGTGAAGGTTTATATGTCCTGATCTGACAGGATGGTTATTACACATGTAAGTCATGTGAAGGTTTGTATGTCCTGATCTGACAGGATGGTTATTACACATGTAAGTCGTGTGAAGGTTTATATGTCCTGATCTGACAAGATGGTTATTACAAATGTAGTAATGTGAAGGTTTATATGTCCTGATCTGACAGGATGGTTATTACACATGTAAGTCATGTGAAGGTTTAACTGTCCTGATCTGACAGGATCGTTATTACACATGTAAGTCATGTGAAGGTTTATATGTCCTGATCTGACAGGATGGTTATTACAAATGTAAGTCATGTGAAGGATTATATGTCCCGATCTGAAAGGATGGTTATTACAAATGTAAGTCATGTGAAGGTTTATGTGTGCTGATGTGACAGGATGGTTATTACACATGTAAGTCGTGTGAAGGTTTATATGTCCCGATCTGACAGGATGGTTATTACACATGTAAGTCATGTGAAGGTTTATATGTCCTGATCTGAGAGGATGATTATTACAAATGTAAGTCATGTGAAGGTTTATATGTCCTGATCTGACAGGATGGTTATTACACATGTAAGTCATGTGAAGGTTTATATGTCCCGATCTGACAGGATGGTTATTACACAAGTAAGTCATGTGAATGTTTATATGTCCTGATCTGACAGGATGGTTGTTACACATGTAAGTCATGTGAAGGTTTATATGTCCTGATCTGACACGGTGGTTATTCCACATGTATGTCGTGTGAAGGTTTACATGTCCTGATCTGACAGGATGGTTTTTACAAATGTAAGTCATGTGAAGGTTTATATTTCCTGGTCTGACAGGATGGTTATTACAAATGCAAGTCATGTGAAGGTTTATATGTCCTGATCTGACAGGGTGGTTATTCCACATGTATATCGTGTGAAGGTTTATATGTCCTGATCTGACAGGATGGTTATTACACATGTAAGTCATGTGAAGGTTTGTATGTCCTGATCTGACAGGATGGTTATTACACATGTAAGTCGTGTGAAGGTTTATATGTCCTGATCTGAAAAGATGGTTATTACAAATGCAATTAATGTGAAGGTTTATATGTCTTGATCTGACAGGATGGTTATTACATTGTAAGTCGTGTGAAGGTTTATATGTCCTGATCTGAATGGATGGTTATTACAAATGTAGTAATTTGAAGTTTTATATGTCCTGATCTAACAGGATGGTTATTACAAATGTTAGTCATGTGAAGGTTTATATGTCCTGATCTGACAGGATGGTTATTGCAAATGTAGTAATGTGAAGGTTTATATGTCCTGATCTGACAGGATGGTTATTACAAATGTTAGTCATGTGAAGGTTTATATGTCCTGATCTGACAGGATGGTTATTGCAAATGTAAGTCATGTGAAGGTTTATATGTCCTGATCTGACAGGATGGTTATTACAAATGTAGTAATGTGAAGGTTTATATGTCCTGATCTGACAGGATGGTTATTACAAATGTTAGTCATGTGAAGGTTTATATGTCCTGATCTGACAGGATGGTTATTGCAAATGTAGTAATGTGAAGGTTTATATGTCCTGATCTGACAGGATGGTTATTACGAATGCAAGTCATGTGAAGGTTTATATGTCCTGATCTGACAGGATGGTTATTACACATGTAAGTCATGTGAACGTTTAAATGTCCTGATCTGACAGGGTGGTTATTACAAATATAGTCATGTGAAGGTTTATATGTCCTGATCTGACAGGATGGTTATTACAAATGTAAGTCATGTGAAGGTTTATATGTCCCGATCTGCCAGGATGGTTATTACAAATGTAAGTCATGTGAAGGTTTATATGTCCTGATCTGACAGGATGGTTATTACACATGTAAGTCGTGTGAAGGTTTATATGTCCTGATCTGACAGGATGGTTATTACACATGTAAGTCATGTGAAGGTTTAAATGTCCTGATCTGACAGGGTGGTTATTACAAATATTGTCATGTGAAGGTTTATATGTCCTGATCTGACAGGATGGTTATTACAAATGTAAGTCATGTGAAGGTTTATATTTCCTGATCTGACAGGATGGTTATTGCACATGTAGTAATGTGAAGGTTTATATGTCCTGATCTGACAGGATGGTTATTACAAATGTAAGTCATGTGAAGGTTTATATGTCCTGATCTGACAGGATGGTTATTACACATGTAAGTCATGTGAAAGTTTATATGTCCTGATCTGACAGGGTGGTTATTACAAATATAGTCATGTGAAGGTTTATATGTCCCGATCTGACAGGATGGTTATTACACATGTAAGTCATGTGAAGGTTTATATGTCCTGATCTGACAGGATGGTTATTACACATGTAAGTCATGTGAAGGTTTATATGTCCTGATCTGACAGGATGGTTATTACACAAATAAGTCATGTTAAGGTTTATAAGTCCTGATCTGACAGGGTGGTTATTCCACATGTATGTCATGTGAAGGTTTACATGTCCTGATCTGACAGGATGGTTTTTACAAATGTAAGTCATGTGAAGGTTTATATTTCCTGGTCTGACAGGATGGTTACTACAAATGCAAGTCATGTGAAGGTTTATATGTCCTGATCTGACAGGGTGGTTATTCCACATGTATATCGTGTGAAGGTTTATATGTCCTGATCTGACAGGATGGTTATTACACATGTAAGTCATGTGAAGGTTTGTATGTCCTGATCTGACAGGATGGTTATTACACATGTAAGTCGTGTGAAGGTTTATATGTCCTGATCTGACAAGATGGTTATTACAAATGCAATTAATGTGAAGGTTTATATGTCCTGATCTGACAGGATGGTTATTACAAATGTAAGTCATGTGAAGGTTTATATGTCCTGATCTGACAAGATGGTTATAACATTGTAAGTCGTGTGAAGGTTTACATGTCCTGATCTGAATGGATGGTTATTACAAATGTAGTAATTTGAAGTTGTATATGTCCTGATCTAACAGGATGGTTATTACAAATGTTAGTCATGTGAAGGTTTATATGTCCTGATCTGACAGGATGGTTATTGCAAATGTAGTAATGTGAAGGTTTATATGTCCTGATCTGACAGGATGGTTATTACAAATGTTAGTCATGTGAAGGTTTATATGTCCTGATCTGACAGGATGGTTATTGCAAATGTAAGTCATGTGAAGGTTTATATGTCCTGATCTGACAGGATGGTTATTACAAATGTAGTAATGTGAACGTTTATATGTCCTGATCTGACAGGATGGTTATTACAAATGTTAGTCATGTGAAGGTTTATATGTCCTGATCTGACAGGATGGTTATTGCAAATGTAGTAATGTGAAGGTTTATATGTCCTGATCTGACAGGATGGTTATTACGAATGCAAGTCATGTGAAGGTTTATATGTCCTGATCTGACAGGATGGTTATTACACATGTAAGTCATGTGAAGGTTTAAATGTCCTGATCTGACAGGGTGGTTATTACAAACATAGTCATGTGAAGGTTTATATGTCCTGATCTGACAGGATGGTTATTACAAATGTAAGTCATGTGAAGGTTTATATGTCCCGATCTGACAGGATGGTTATTACAAATGTAAGTCATTTGAAGGTTTATATGTCCTGATCTGACAGGATGGTTATTACACAGGTAAGTCGTGTGAAGGTTTATATGTCCTGATCTGACAGGATGGTTATTACACATGTAAGTCATGTGAAGGTTTAAATGTCCTGATCTGACAGGGTGGTTATTACACATATAAGTCATGTGAAGGTTTGTATGTCCTGATCTGACAGGATGGTTATTACACATGTAAGTCGTGTGAAGGTTTATATGTCCTGATCTGACAGGATGGTTATTACACATGTAAGTCATGTGAAGGTTTGTATGTCCTGATCTGACAGGATGGTTATTACACATGTAAGTCGTGTGAAGGTTTATATGTCCTGATCTGACAAGATGGTTATTACAAATGCAATTAATGTGAAGGTTTATATGTCTTGATCTGACAGGATGGTTATTACATTGTAAGTCGTGTGAAGGTTTATATGTCCTGATCTGAATGGATGGTTATTACAAATGTAGTAATTTGAAGTTTTATATGTCCTGATCTAACAGGATGGTTATTACAAATGTTAGTCATGTGAAGGTTTATATGTCCTGATCTGACAGGATGGTTATTGCAAATGTAGTAATGTGAAGGTTTATATGTCCTGATCTGACAGGATGGTTATTACAAATGTTAGTCATGTGAAGGTTTATATGTCCTGATCTGACAGGATGGTTATTGCAAATGTAAGTCATGTGAAGGTTTATATGTCCTGATCTGACAGGATGGTTATTACAAATGTAGTAATGTGAAGGTTTATATGTCCTGATCTGACAGGATGATTATTACAAATGTTAGTCATGTGAAGGTTTATATGTCCTGATCTGACAGGATGGTTATTGCAAATGTAGTAATGTGAAGGTTTATATGTCCTGATCTGACAGGATGGTTATTACGAATGCAAGTCATGTGAAGGTTTATATGTCCTGATCTGACAGGATGGTTATTACACATGTAAGTCATGTGAAGGTTTAAATGTCCTGATCTGACAGGGTGGTTATTACAAATATAGTCATGTGAAGGTTTATATGTCCTGATCTGACAGGATGGTTATTACAAATGTAAGTCATGTGAAGGTTTATATGTCCCGATCTGCCAGGATGGTTATTACAAATGTAAGTCATGTGAAGGTTTATATGTCCTGATCTGACAGGATGGTTATTACACATGTAAGTCGTGTGAAGGTTTATATGTCCTGATCTGACAGGATGGTTATTACACATGTAAGTCATGTGAAGGTTTAAATGTCCTGATCTGACAGGGTGGTTATTACAAATATTGTCATGTGAAGGTTTATATGTCCTGATCTGACAGGATGGTTATTACAAATGTAAGACATGTGAAGGTTTATATTTCCTGATCTGACAGGATGGTTATTGCACATGTAGTAATGTGAAGGTTTATATGTCCTGATCTGACAGGATGGTTATTACAAATGTAAGTCATGTGAAGGTTTATATGTCCTGATCTGACAGGATGGTTATTACACATGTAAGTCATGTGAAAGTTTATATGTTCTGATCTGACAGGGTGGTTATTACAAATATAGTCATGTGAAGGTTTATATGTCCCGATCTGACAGGATGGTTATTACACATGTAAGTCATGTGAAGGTTTATATGTCCTGATCTGACAGGATGGTTATTACACATGTAAGTCATGTGAAGGTTTATATGTCCTGATCTGACAGGATGGTTATTACACAAATAAGTCATGTTAAGGTTTATAAGTCCTGATCTGACAGGGTGGTTATTCCACATGTATGTCGTGTGAAGGTTTACATGTCCTGATCTGACAGGATGGTTTTTACAAATGTAAGTCATGTGAAGGTTTATATTTCCTGGTCTGACAGGATGGTTATTACAAATGCAAGTCATGTGAAGGTTTATATGTCCTGATCTGACAGGGTGGTTATTCCACATGTATATCGTGTGAAGGTTTATATGTCCTGATCTGACAGGATGGTTATTACACATGTAAGTCGTGTGAAGGTTTATATGTCCTGATCTGACAAGATGGTTATTACAAATGCAATTAATGTGAAGGTTTATATGTCCTGATCTGACAGGATGGTTATTACAAATGTAAGTCGTGTGAAGGTTTATATGTCCTGATCTGAATGGATGGTTATTACAAATGTAGTAATTTGAAGTTGTATATGTCCTGATCTAACAGGATGGTTATTACAAATGTTAGTCATGTGAAGGTTTATATGTCCTGATCTGACAGGATGGTTATTGCAAATGTAGTAATGTGAAGGTTTATATGTCCTGATCTGACAGGATGGTTATTACAAATGTTAGTCATGTGAAGGTTTATATGTCCTGATCTGACAGGATGGTTATTGCAAATGTAAGTCATGTGAAGGTTTATATGTCCTGATCTGACAGGATGGTTATTACAAATGTAGTAATGTGAACGTTTATATGTCCTGATCTGACAGGATGGTTATTACAAATGTTAGTCATGTGAAGGTTTATATGTCCTGATCTGACAGGATGGTTATTGCAAATGTAGTAATGTGAAGGTTTATATGTCCTGATCTGACAGGATGGTTATTACGAATGCAAGTCATGTGAAGGTTTATATGTCCTGATCTGACAGGATGGTTATTACACATGTAAGTCATGTGAAGGTTTAAATGTCCTGATCTGACAGGGTGGTTATTACAAACATAGTCATGTGAAGGTTTATATGTCCTGATCTGACAGGATGGTTATTACAAATGTAAGTCATGTGAAGGTTTATATGTCCCGATCTGACAGGATGGTTATTACAAATGTAAGTCATTTGAAGGTTTATATGTCCTGATCTGACAGGATGGTTATTACACATGTAAGTCGTGTGAAGGTTTATATGTCCTGATCTGACAGGATGGTTATTACACATGTAAGTCATGTGAAGGTTTAAATGTCCTGATCTGACAGGGTGGTTATTACAAATATTGTCATGTGAAGGTTTATATGTCCTGATCTGACAGGATGGTTATTACAAATGTAAGTCATGTGAAGGTTTATATTTCCTGATCTGACAGGATGGTTATTGCACATGTAGTAATGTGAAGGTTTATATGTCCTGATCTGACAGGATGGTTATTACAAATGTAAGTCATGTGAAGGTTTATATGTCCTGATCTGACAGGATGGTTGTTACACATGTAAGTCATGTGAAGGTTTATATGTCCTGATCTGACAGGGTGGTTATTCCACATGTATGTCGTGTGAGGGTTTATATGTCCTGATCTGAGAGGATGATTATTACAAATGTAAGTCATGTGAAGGTTTATATGTCCTGATCTGACAGGATGGTTATTACACATGTAAGTCATGTGAAGGTTTATATGTCCCGATCTGACAGGATGGTTATTACACAAGTAAGTCATGTGAAGGTTTATATGTCCTGATCTGACAGGATGGTTGTTACACATGTAAGTCATGTGAAGGTTTATATGTCCTAATCTGACAGGGTGGTTATTCCACATGTATGTCGTGTGAAGGTTTATATGTCCTGATCTGACAGGATGGTTATTGCAAATGTAGTAATGTGAAGGTTTATATGTCCTGATCTGACAGGATGGTTATTACACATGTAAGTCATGTGAAGGTTTAAATGTCCTGATCTGACAGGGTGGTTATTACAAATATTGTCATGTGAAGGTTTATATGTCCTGATCTGACAGGATGGTTATTACAAATGTAAGTCATGTGAAGGTTTATATTTCCTGATCTGACAGGATGGTTATTGCACATGTAGTAATGTGAAGGTTTATATGTCCTGATCTGACAGGATGGTTGTTACAAATGTAAGTCATGTGAAGGTTTATATGTCCTGATCTGACAGGATGGTTATTACACATGTAAGTCATGTGAATGTTTATATGTCCTGATCTGACAGGGTGGTTATTACAAATATAGTCATGTGAAGGTTTATATGTCCCGACCTGACAGGATGGTTATTACACATGTAAGTCATGTGAAGGTTTATATGTCCTGATCTGACAGGATGGTTATTACACATGTGAGTCATGTGAAGGTTTATATGTCCCGATCTGACAGGATGGTTATTACACAAGTAAGTCATGTTAAGGTTTATATGTCCTGATCTGACAGGGTGGTTATTACAAATATAGTCATGTGAAGGTTTATATGTCCTGATCTGACAGGATGGTTATTACACATGTAAGTCATGTGAAGGTTTATATGTCCTGATCTGACAGGATGGTTATTACACATGTAAGTCATGTGAAGGTTTATATGTCCTGATCTGACAGGGTGGTTATTAAAAATATAGTCATGTGAAGGTTTATGTGTGCTGATCTGACAGGATGGTTATTACACATGTAAGTCGTGTGAAGGTTTATATGTCCCGATCTGACAGGATGGTTATTACACATGTAAGTCATGTGAATGTTTATATGTCCTGATCTGAGAGGATGATTATTACAAATGTAAGTCATGTGAAGGTTTATATGTCCTGATCTGACAGGATGGTTATTACACATGTAAGTCATGTGAAGGTTTATATATCCCGATCTGACAGGATGGTTATTACACAAGTAAGTCATGTGAAGGTTTATATGTCCTGATCTGACAGGATGGTTATTACACATGTAAGTCATGTGAAGGTTTATATGTCCTGATCTGACAGGATGGTTATTACACATGTAAGTCATGTGAAGGTTTAAATGTCCTGATCTGACAGGGTGGTTATTACAAATATTGTCATGTGAAGGTTTATATGTCCTGATCTGACAGGATGGTTATTGCACATGTAGTAATGTGAAGGTTTATATGTCCTGATCTGACAGGATGGTTATTACAAATGTAAGTCATGTGAAGGTTTATATGTCCTGATCTGACAGGATGGTTATTACACATGTAAGTCATGTGAAGGTTTATATGTCCTGATCTGACAGGGTGGTTATTACAAATATAGTCATGCGAAGGTTTATATGTCCTGATGTGACATGATGGTTATTACACATGTAAGTCGTGTGAAGGTTTATAAGTCCCGATCTGACAGGATGGTTATTACACATGTAAGTCATGTGAAGGTTTATATTTCCTGATCTGAGAGGATTATTATTACAAATGTAAGTCATGTGAAGGTTTATAAGTCCAGATCTGACAGGGTGGTTATTACACATGTAAGTCATGTGAAGGTTTATATGTCCTGATCTGACAGGGTGGTTATTACAAATATAGTCATGTGAAGGTTTATATGTCCTGATGTGACATGATGGTTATTACACATGTAAGTCGTGTGAAGGTTTATATGTCCCGATCTGACAGGATGGTTATTACACATGTAAGTCATGTGAAGGTTTATATTTCCTGATCTGAGAGGATGATTATTACAAATGTAAGTCATGTGAAGGTTTTTAAGTCCAGATCTGACAGGGTGGTTATTACACATGTAAGTCATGTGAAGTTTTATATGTCCTGATCTTACAGGATGGTTATTACAAATGTAAGTCATGTGAAGGTTTATATGTCCTGATCTGACAGGATGGTTATTACACATGTAAGTCATGTGAAGGTTTATATGTCCTGATCTGACAGGGTGGTTATTAAAAATATAGTCATGTGAAGGTTTATATGTCCTGATCTGAGAGGATGGTTATTACAAATGTAAGTCATGTGAAGGTTCATATGTCCCGATCTGAAAGGATGGTTATTACAAATGTAAGTCTTGTGAAGGTTTTTGTGTGCTGATGTGACAGGATGGTTATTACACATGTAAGTCGTGTGAAGGTTTATATGTCCCGATCTGACAGGATGGTTATTACACATGTAAGTCATGTGAAGGTTTATATGTCCTGATCTGAGAGGATGATTATTACAAATGTAAGTCATGTGAAGGTTTATATGTCCTGATCTGACAGGATGGTTATTACACATGTAAGTCATGTGAAGGTTTATATGTCCCGATCTGACAGGATGGTTATTACACAAGTAAGTCATGTGAAGGTTTATATGTCCTGATCTGACAGGATGGTTTTTACACATGTAAGTCATGTGAAGGTTTATATGTCCTGATCTGACAGGGTGGTTATTCCACATGTATGTCGTGTGAAGGTTTACATGTCCTGATCTGACAGGATGGTTATTACAAATGTAAGTCATGTGAAGGTTTATATTTCCTGATCTGACAGGATGGTTATTGCACATGTAGTAATGTGAAGGTTTATATGTCCTGATCTGACAGGATGGTTATTACAAATGTAAGTCATGTGAAGGTTTATATGTCCTGATCTGAGAGGATGGTTATTACATATGTAAGTCATGTGAAGGTTTATATGTCCTGATCTGACAGGGTGGTTATTACAAATATAGTCATGTGAAGGTTTATATGTCCTGATGTGACATGATGGTTATTACACATGTAAGTCGTGTGAAGGTTTATATGTCCCGATCTGACAGGATGGTTATTACACATGTAAGTCATGTGAAGGTTTATATTTCCTGATCTGAGAGGATGATTATTACAAATGTAAGTCATGTGAAGGTTTATAAGTCCAGATCTGACAGGGTGGTTATTACACATGTAAGTCATGTGAAGTTTTATATGTCCTGATCTTACAGGATGGTTATTACAAATGTAAGTCATGTGAAGGTTTATATGTCCTGATCTGACAGGATGGTTATTACAAATGTAAGTCATGTGAAGGTTTATATGTCCCGATCTGAAAGGATGGTTATTACAAATGTAAGTCTTGTGAAGGTTTATGTGTGCTGATGTGACAGGATGGTTATTACACATGTAAGTCGTGTGAAGGTTTATATGTCCCGATCTGACAGGATGGTTATTACACATGTAAGTCATGTGAAGGTTTATATGTCCTGATCTGAGAGGATGATTATTACAAATGTAAGTCATGTGAAGGTTTATATGTCCTGATCTGACAGGATGGTTATTACACATGTAAGTCATGTGAAGGTTTATATGTCCCGATCTGACAGGATGGTTATTACACAAGTAAGTGTTGTGAAGGTTTATATGTCCTGATCTGACAGGATGGTTGTTACACATGTAAGTCATGTGAAGGTTTATATGTCCTGATCTGACAGGGTGGTTATTCCACATGTATGTCGTGTGAAGGTTTACATGTCCTGATCTGACAGGATGGTTATTACAAATGTAAGTCATGTGAAGGTTTATATTTCCTGATCTGACAGGATGGTTATTGCACATGTAGTAATGTGAAGGTTTATATGTCCTAATCTGACAGGATGGTTATTACAAATGTAAGTCATGTGAAGGTTTATATGTCCTGATCTGACAGGATGGTTATTACACATGTAAGTCATGTGAAGGTTTATATGTCCTGATCTGACAGGGTGGTTATTACAAATATAGTCATGTGAAGGTTTATATGTCCTGATGTGACATGATGGTTATTACACATGTAAGTCGTGTGAAGGTTTATATGTCCCGATCTGACAGGATGGTTATTACACATGTAAGTCATGTGAAGGTTTATATTTCCTGATCTGAGAGGATGATTATCACAAATGTAAGTCATGTGAAGGTTTATAAGTCCAGATCTGACAGGGTGGTTATTACACATGTAAGTCATGTGAAGTTTTATATGTCCTGATCTTACAGGATGGTTATTACAAATGTAAGTCATGTCAAGGTTTATATGTCCTGATATGACAGGGTGGATATTACAAATGTAAGTCATGTGAAGGTTTATATGTCCTGATCTGAAAGGATGGTTATTGCAAATGTAGTAATGTGAAGGTTTATATGTCCTGATCTGACAGGATGGTTATTACACATGTAAGTCATGTGAAGGTTTATATATCTTGATCTGATAGGATGGTTGTTACATTGTAAGTCGTGTGAGGTTTATATGTCCTGATCTATTAGGATGGTTATTACAAATGTAGTAATGTGAACGTTTATATGTCCTGATATCACAGGATGGTTATTACAAATGTTAGTCATGTGAAGGTTTATATATCCTGATCTGACAGGATGGTTATTACACATGTAAGTCATGTGAAGGTTTATATGTCCCGATCTGACAGGATGGTTATTACAAATGTAAGTCATGTGAAGGTTTATATGTCCTGATCTGACAGGATGGTTATTACACATGTAAGTCGTGTGAAGGTTTATATGTCCCGATCTGACAGGATGGTTATTACACATGTAAGTCATGTGAAGGTTTAAATGTCCTGATCTGACAGGGTGGTTATTACAAATATTGTCATGTTAAGGTTTATATGTCCTGAACTGACAGGATTGTTGTTACACATGTAAGTCATATGAAGGTTTATATTTCCTGATCTGACAGGATGGTTATTGCACATGTAGTAATGTGAAGGTTTATATGTCCTGATCTGACAGGATGGTTATTACAAATGTAAGTCATGTGAAGGTTTATATGTCCTGATCTGACAGGATGGTTATTACAAATGTAAGTCATGTGAAGGTTTATATGTCCCGATCTGACAGGATGGTTATTACACAAGTAAGTCATGTTAAGGTTTATATGTCCTGATCTGACAGGGTGGTTATTACAAATATAGTCATGTGAAGGTTTATATGTACTGATCTGACAGGATGGTTATTACAAATGTAAGTCATGTGAAGGTTTATATGTCCTGATCTGACAGGATGGTTATTACACATGTAAGTCATGTGAAGGTTTATATGTCCTGATCTGACAGGGTGGTTATTAAAAATATAGTCATGTGAAGGTTTATATGTCCTGATCTGACAGGATGGTTATTACAAATGTAAGTCATGTGAAGGATTATATGTCCCGATCTGAAAGGATGGTTATTACAAATGTAAGTCATGTGAAGGTTTAAGTGTGCTGATGCGACAAGATGGTTACTACACATGTAAGTCGTGTGAAGGTTTATATGTCCCGATCTGACAGGATGGTTATTACACATGTAAGTCATGTGAAGGTTTATATGTCCTGATCTGAGAGGATGATTATTACAAATGTAAGTCATGTGAAGTTTTATATGTCCTGATCTGACAGGATGGTTATTACACATGTAAGTCGTGTGAAGGTTTATATGTCCCGATCTGACAGGATGGTTATTACACAAGTAAGTCATGTGAAGGTTTATATGTCCTGATCTAACAGGATGGTTGTTACACATGTAAGTCATGTGAAGGTTTATATGTCCTGATCTGACAGGGTGGTTATTCCACATGTATGTCGTGTGAGGGTTTATATGTCCTGATCTGAGAGGATGATTATTACAAATGTAAGTCATGTGAAGGTTTATATGTCCTGATCTGACAGGATGGTTATTACACATGTAAGTCATGTGAAGGTTTATATGTCCCGATCTGACAGGATGGTTATTACACAAGTAAGTCATGTGAAGGTTTATATGTCCTGATCTGACAGGATGGTTGTTACACATGTAAGTCATGTGAAGGTTTATATGTCCTAATCTGACAGGGTGGTTATTCCACATGTATGTCGTGTGAAGGTTTACATGTCCTGATCTGACAGGATGGTTATTACAAATGTAAGTCATGTGAAGGTTTATATTTCCTGATCTGACAGGATGGTTATTACACATGTAAGTCATGTGAAGGTTTATATGTCCTGATCTGACAGGATGGTTATTACACATGTAAGTCATGTGAAGGTTTATATGTCCTGATCTGACAGGGTGGTTATTACAAATATAGTCATGTGAAGGTTTTTTATGTCCTGATGTGACATGATGGTTATTACACATGTAAGTCGTGTGAAGGTTTATACGTCCCGATCTGACAGGATGGTTATTACACATGTAAGTCATGTGAAGGTTTATATTTCCTGATCTGAGAGGATGATTATTACAAACGTAAGTCATGTGAAGGTTTATAAGTCCAGATCTGACAGGGTGGTTATTACACATGTAAGTCATGTGAAGTTTTATATGTCCTGATCTTACAGGATGGTTATTACAAATGTAAGTCATGTCAAGGTTTATATGTCCTGATATGACACGGTGGTTATTACAAATGTAAGTCATGTGAAGGTTTATATGTCCTGATCTGAAAGGATGGTTATTGCAAATGTAGTAATGTGAAGGTTTATATGTGCTGATGTGACAGGATGGTTATTACACATGTAAGTCGTGTGAAGGTTTATATGTCCCGATCTGACAGGATGGTTATTACACATGTAAGTCATGTGAAGGTTTATATGTCCTGATCTGAGAGGATGATTATTACAAATTTAAGTCATGTGAAGGTTTATATGTCCTGATCTGACAGGATGGTTATTACACATGTAAGTCATGTGAAGGTTTATATGTCCCGATCTGACAGGATGGTTATTACACAAGTAAGTCATGTGAAGGTTTATATGTCCTGATCTGACAGGATGGTTGTTACACATGTAAGTCATGTGAAGGTTTATATGTCCTGATCTGACAGGGTGGTTATTCCACATGTATGTCGTGTGAAGGTTTACATGTCCTGATCTGACAGGATGGTTATTACAAATGTAAGTCATGTGAAGGTTTATATTTCCTGATCTGACAGGATGGTTATTGCAAATGTAAGTCATGTGAAGGTTTATATGTCCTGATCTGACAGGATGGTTATTACACATGTAAGTCATGTGAAGGTTTATATGTCCTGATCTGACAGGGTGGTTATTACAAATATAGTCATGTGAAGGTTTATATGTCCTGATGTGACATGATGGTTATTACACATGTAAGTCGTGTGAAGGTTTATATGTCCCGATCTGACAGGATGGTTATTACACATGTAAGTCATGTGAAGGTTTATATTTCCTGATCTGAGAGGATGATTATTACAAATGTAAGTCATGTGAAGGTTTATAAGTCCAGATCTGACAGGGTGGTTATTACACATGTAAGTCATGTGAAGTTTTATATGTCCTGATCTTACAGGATGGTTATTACAAATGTAAGTCATGTCAAGGTTTATATGTCCTGATATGACAGGGTGGTTATTACAAATGTAAGTCATGTGAAGGTTTATATGTCCTGATCTGAAAGGATGGTTATTGCAAATGTAGTAATGTGAAGGTTTATATGTCCTGATCTGACAGGATGGTTTTTACAAATGTAAGTCATGTGAAGGTTTATATTTCCTGGTCTGACAGGATGGTTATTACAAATGCAAGTCATGTGAAGGTTTATATGTCCTGATCTGACAGGGTGGTTATTCTAAATGTATATCGTGTGAAGGTTTATATGTCCTGATCTGACAGGATGGTTATTACAAATGTAAGTCATGTGAAGGTTTACATTTCCTGGTCTGACAGGATGGTTATTGCAAATGTAGTAATGTGAAGGTTTATATGTCCTGATCTGACAGGATGGTTATTACAAATGTAAGTCATGTGAAGGTTTATATGTCCCGATCTGACAGGATGGTTATTACACAAGTAAGTCATGTTAAGGTTTATATGTCCTGATCTGACAGGGTGGTTATTACAAATATAGTCATGTGAAGGTTTATATGTCCTGATCTGACAGGATGGTTATTACAAATGTAAGTCATGTGAAGGTTTATATGTCCTGATCTGACAGGATGGTTATTACACATGTAAGTCATGTGAAGGTTTATATGTCCCGATCTGAAAGGATGGTTATTACAAATGTAAGTCATGTGAAGGTTTACATTTCCTGGTCTGACAGGATGGTTATTGCAAATGTAGTAATGTGAAGGTTTATATGTCCTGATCTGACAGGATGGTTATTACAAATGTAAGTCATGTGAAGGTTTATATGTCCCGATCTGACAGGATGGTTATTACACAAGTAAGTCATGTTAAGGTTTATATGTCCTGATCTGACAGGGTGGTTATTACAAATATAGTCATGTGAAGGTTTATATGTCCTGATCTGACAGGGTGGTTATTAAAAATATAGTCATGTGAAGGTTTATATGTCCTGATCTGACAGGATGGTTATTACAAATGTAAGTCATGTGAAGGATTATATGTCCCGATCTGAAAGGATGGTTATTACAAATGTAAGTCATGTGAAGGTTTATGTGTGCTGATGTGACAGGATGGTTATTACACATGTACGTCGTGTGAAGGTTTACATGTCCCGATCTGACAGGATGGTTATTACACATGTAAGTCATGTGAAGATTTATATGTCCTGATCTGAGAGGATGATTATTACAAATGTAAGTCATGTGAAGGTTTATATGTCCTGATCTGACAGGATGGTTATTACACATGTAAGTCGTGTGAAGGTTTATATGTCCCGATCTGACAGGATGGTTATTACAAAAGTAAGTCATGTCAAGGTTTATATGTCCTGATATGACAGGGTGGTTATTACAAATGTAAGTCATGTGAAGGTTTATATGTCCTGATCTGAAAGGATGGTTATTGCAAATGTAGTAATGTGAAGGTTTATATGTCCTGATCTGACAGGATGGTTATTACACATGTAAGTCATGTGAAGGTTTATATATATTGATCTGATAGGATGGTTGTTACATTGTAAGTCGTGTGAGGTTTATATGTCCTGATCTGTTAGGATGGTTATTACAAATGTAGTAATGTGAACGTTTATATGTCCTGATATCACAGGATGGTTATTACAAATGTTAGTCATGTGAAGGTTTATATGTCCTGATCTGACAGGATGGTTATTACACATGTAAGTCATGTGAAGGTTTATATGTCCCGATCTGACAGGATGGTTATTACAAATTTAAGTCATGTGAAGGTTTATATGTCCTGATCTGACAGGATGGTTATTACACATGTAAGTCGTGTGAAGGTTTATATGTCCCGATCTGACAGGATGGTTATTACACATGTAAGTCATGTGAAGGTTTAAATGTCCTGATCTGACAGGGTGGTTATTACAAATATTGTCATGTGAAGGTTTATATGTCCTGAACTGACAGGATTGTTATTACAAATGTAAGTCATATGAAGGTTTATATTTCCTGATCTGACAGGATGGTTATTGCACATGTAG
Source organism: Lampris incognitus (assembly GCF_029633865.1). NCBI lineage: Eukaryota > Metazoa > Chordata > Actinopteri > Lampriformes > Lampridae > Lampris > Lampris incognitus. The sequence goes on along the minus strand of NC_079213.1, from coordinate 54,098,282 downwards.
TAATGTGAAGGTTTATATGTCCTGATCTGACAGGATGGTTATTACAAATGTAAGTCATGTGAAGGTTTATATGTCCTGATCTGACAGGATGGTTATTACAAATGTAAGTCATGTGAAGGTTTATATGTCCCGATCTGACAGGATGGTTATTACACAAGTAAGTCATGTTAAGGTTTATATGTCCTGATCTGACAGGGTGGTTATTACAAATATAGTCATGTGAAGGTTTATATGTCCTGATCTGACAGGATGGTTATTACAAATGTAAGTCATGTGAAGGTTTATATGTCCTGATCTGACAGGATGGTTATTACACATGTAAGTCATGTGAAGGTTTATATGTCCTGATCTGACAGGGTGGTTATTAAAAATATAGTCATGTGAAGGTTTATATGTCCTGATCTGACAGGGTGGTTATTACAAATATAGTCATGTGAAGGTTTATATGTCCCGATCTGACAGGATGGTTATTACACATGTAAGTCATGTGAAGGTTTATATGTCCTGATCTGACAGGATGGTTATTACACATGTAAGTCATGTGAAGGTTTATATGTCCTGATCTGACAGGATGGTTATTACACAAATAAGTCATGTTAAGGTTTATAAGTCCTGATCTGACAGGGTGGTTATTCCACATGTATGTCATGTGAAGGTTTACATGTCCTGATCTGACAGGATGGTTTTTACAAATGTAAGTCATGTGAAGGTTTATATTTCCTGGTCTGACAGGATGGTTACTACAAATGCAAGTCATGTGAAGGTTTATATGTCCTGATCTGACAGGGTGGTTATTCCACATGTATATCGTGTGAAGGTTTATATGTCCTGATCTGACAGGATGGTTATTACACATGTAAGTCATGTGAAGGTTTGTATGTCCTGATCTGACAGGATGGTTATTACACATGTAAGTCGTGTGAAGGTTTATATGTCCTGATCTGACAAGATGGTTATTACAAATGCAATTAATGTGAAGGTTTATATGTCCTGATCTGACAGGATGGTTATTACAAATGTAAGTCATGTGAAGGTTTATATGTCCTGATCTGACAAGATGGTTATAACATTGTAAGTCGTGTGAAGGTTTATATGTCCTGATCTGAATGGATGGTTATTACAAATGTAGTAATTTGAAGTTGTATATGTCCTGATCTAACAGGATGGTTATTACAAATGTTAGTCATGTGAAGGTTTATATGTCCTGATCTGACAGGATGGTTATTGCAAATGTAGTAATGTGAAGGTTTATATGTCCTGATCTGACAGGATGGTTATTACAAATGTTAGTCATGTGAAGGTTTATATGTCCTGATCTGACAGGATGGTTATTGCAAATGTAAGTCATGTGAAGGTTTATATGTCCTGATCTGACAGGATGGTTATTACAAATGTAGTAATGTGAACGTTTATATGTCCTGATCTGACAGGATGGTTATTACAAATGTTAGTCATGTGAAGGTTTATATGTCCTGATCTGACAGGATGGTTATTGCAAATGTAGTAATGTGAAGGTTTATATGTCCTGATCTGACAGGATGGTTATTACGAATGCAAGTCATGTGAAGGTTTATATGTCCTGATCTGACAGGATGGTTATTACACATGTAAGTCATGTGAAGGTTTAAATGTCCTGATCTGACAGGGTGGTTATTACAAACATAGTCATGTGAAGGTTTATATGTCCTGATCTGACAGGATGGTTATTACAAATGTAAGTCATGTGAAGGTTTATATGTCCCGATCTGACAGGATGGTTATTACAAATGTAAGTCATTTGAAGGTTTATATGTCCTGATCTGACAGGATGGTTATTACACAGGTAAGTCGTGTGAAGGTTTATATGTCCTGATCTGACAGGATGGTTATTACACATGTAAGTCATGTGAAGGTTTAAATGTCCTGATCTGACAGGGTGGTTATTACACATGTAAGTCATGTGAAGGTTTGTATGTCCTGATCTGACAGGATGGTTATTACACATGTAAGTCGTGTGAAGGTTTATATGTCCTGATCTGACAGGATGGTTATTACACATGTAAGTCATGTGAAGGTTTGTATGTCCTGATCTGACAGGATGGTTATTACACATGTAAGTCGTGTGAAGGTTTATATGTCCTGATCTGACAAGATGGTTATTACAAATGCAATTAATGTGAAGGTTTATATGTCTTGATCTGACAGGATGGTTATTACATTGTAAGTCGTGTGAAGGTTTATATGTCCTGATCTGAATGGATGGTTATTACAAATGTAGTAATTTGAAGTTTTATATGTCCTGATCTAACAGGATGGTTATTACAAATGTTAGTCATGTGAAGGTTTATATGTCCTGATCTGACAGGATGGTTATTGCAAATGTAGTAATGTGAAGGTTTATATGTCCTGATCTGACAGGATGGTTATTACAAATGTTAGTCATGTGAAGGTTTATATGTCCTGATCTGACAGGATGGTTATTGCAAATGTAAGTCATGTGAAGGTTTATATGTCCTGATCTGACAGGATGGTTATTACAAATGTAGTAATGTGAAGGTTTATATGTCCTGATCTGACAGGATGATTATTACAAATGTTAGTCATGTGAAGGTTTATATGTCCTGATCTGACAGGATGGTTATTGCAAATGTAGTAATGTGAAGGTTTATATGTCCTGATCTGACAGGATGGTTATTACGAATGCAAGTCATGTGAAGGTTTATATGTCCTGATCTGACAGGATGGTTATTACACATGTAAGTCATGTGAAGGTTTAAATGTCCTGATCTGACAGGGTGGTTATTACAAATATAGTCATGTGAAGGTTTATATGTCCTGATCTGACAGGATGGTTATTACAAATGTAAGTCATGTGAAGGTTTATATGTCCCGATCTGCCAGGATGGTTATTACAAATGTAAGTCATGTGAAGGTTTATATGTCCTGATCTGACAGGATGGTTATTACACATGTAAGTCGTGTGAAGGTTTATATGTCCTGATCTGACAGGATGGTTATTACACATGTAAGTCATGTGAAGGTTTAAATGTCCTGATCTGACAGGGTGGTTATTACAAATATTGTCATGTGAAGGTTTATATGTCCTGATCTGACAGGATGGTTATTACAAATGTAAGTCATGTGAAGGTTTATATTTCCTGATCTGACAGGATGGTTATTGCACATGTAGTAATGTGAAGGTTTATATGTCCTGATCTGACAGGATGGTTATTACAAATGTAAGTCATGTGAAGGTTTATATGTCCTGATCTGACAGGATGGTTATTACACATGTAAGTCATGTGAAAGTTTATATGTTCTGATCTGACAGGGTGGTTATTACAAATATAGTCATGTGAAGGTTTATATGTCCCGATCTGACAGGATGGTTATTACACATGTAAGTCATGTGAAGGTTTATATGTCCTGATCTGACAGGATGGTTATTACACATGTAAGTCATGTGAAGGTTTATATGTCCTGATCTGACAGGATGGTTATTACACAAATAAGTCATGTTAAGGTTTATAAGTCCTGATCTGACAGGGTGGTTATTCCACATGTATGTCGTGTGAAGGTTTACATGTCCTGATCTGACAGGATGGTTTTTACAAATGTAAGTCATGTGAAGGTTTATATTTCCTGGTCTGACAGGATGGTTATTACAAATGCAAGTCATGTGAAGGTTTATATGTCCTGATCTGACAGGGTGGTTATTCCACATGTATATCGTGTGAAGGTTTATATGTCCTGATCTGACAGGATGGTTATTACACATGTAAGTCGTGTGAAGGTTTATATGTCCTGATCTGACAAGATGGTTATTACAAATGCAATTAATGTGAAGGTTTATATGTCCTGATCTGACAGGATGGTTATTACAAATGTAAGTCATGTGAAGGTTTATATGTCCTGATCTGACAAGATGGTTATAACATTGTAAGTCGTGTGAAGGTTTATATGTCCTGATCTGAATGGATGGTTATTACAAATGTAGTAATTTGAAGTTGTATATGTCCTGATCTAACAGGATGGTTATTACAAATGTTAGTCATGTGAAGGTTTATATGTCCTGATCTGACAGGATGGTTATTGCAAATGTAGTAATGTGAAGGTTTATATGTCCTGATCTGACAGGATGGTTATTACAAATGTTAGTCATGTGAAGGTTTATATGTCCTGATCTGACAGGATGGTTATTGCAAATGTAAGTCATGTGAAGGTTTATATGTCCTGATCTGACAGGATGGTTATTACAAATGTAGTAATGTGAACGTTTATATGTCCTGATCTGACAGGATGGTTATTACAAATGTTAGTCATGTGAAGGTTTATATGTCCTGATCTGACAGGATGGTTATTGCAAATGTAGTAATGTGAAGGTTTATATGTCCTGATCTGACAGGATGGTTATTACGAATGCAAGTCATGTGAAGGTTTATATGTCCTGATCTGACAGGATGGTTATTACACATGTAAGTCATGTGAAGGTTTAAATGTCCTGATCTGACAGGGTGGTTATTACAAACATAGTCATGTGAAGGTTTATATGTCCTGATCTGACAGGATGGTTATTACAAATGTAAGTCATGTGAAGGTTTATATGTCCCGATCTGACAGGATGGTTATTACAAATGTAAGTCATTTGAAGGTTTATATGTCCTGATCTGACAGGATGGTTATTACACATGTAAGTCGTGTGAAGGTTTATATGTCCTGATCTGACAGGATGGTTATTACACATGTAAGTCATGTGAAGGTTTAAATGTCCTGATCTGACAGGGTGGTTATTACAAATATTGTCATGTGAAGGTTTATATGTCCTGATCTGACAGGATGGTTATTACAAATGTAAGTCATGTGAAGGTTTATATTTCCTGATCTGACAGGATGGTTATTGCACATGTAGTAATGTGAAGGTTTATATGTCCTGATCTGACAGGATGGTTATTACAAATGTAAGTCATGTGAAGGTTTATATGTCCTGATCTGACAGGATGGTTATTACACATGTAAGTCATGTGAAAGTTTATATGTCCTGATCTGACAGGGTGGTTATTACAAATATAGTCATGTGAAGGTTTATATGTCCCGATCTGACAGGATGGTTATTACACATGTAAGTCATGTGAAGGTTTATATGACCTGATCTGACAGGATGGTTATTACACATGTGAGTCATGTGAAGGTTTATATGTCCCGATCTGACAGGATGGTTATTACACAAGTAAGTCATGTTAAGGTTTATATGTCCTGATCTGACAGGGTGGTTATTACAAATGTAGTAATGTGAAGGTTTATATGTCCTGATCTGACAGGATGGTTATTACAAATGTTAGTCATGTGAAGGTTTATATGTCCTGATCTGACAGGATGGTTATTGCAAATGTAGTAATGTGAAGGTTTATATGTCCTGATCTGACAGGATGGTTATTACACATGTAAGTCATGTGAAGGTTTAAATGTCCTGATCTGACAGGGTGGTTATTACAAATATTGTCATGTGAAGGTTTATATGTCCTGATCTGACAGGATGGTTATTACAAATGTAAGTCATGTGAAGGTTTATATTTCCTGATCTGACAGGATGGTTATTGCACATGTAGTAATGTGAAGGTTTATATGTCCTGATCTGACAGGATGGTTGTTACAAATGTAAGTCATGTGAAGGTTTATATGTCCTGATCTGACAGGATGGTTATTACACATGTAAGTCATGTGAATGTTTATATGTCCTGATCTGACAGGGTGGTTATTACAAATATAGTCATGTGAAGGTTTATATGTCCCGACCTGACAGGATGGTTATTACACATGTAAGTCATGTGAAGGTTTATATGTCCTGATCTGACAGGATGGTTATTACACATGTGAGTCATGTGAAGGTTTATATGTCCCGATCTGACAGGATGGTTATTACACAAGTAAGTCATGTTAAGGTTTATATGTCCTGATCTGACAGGGTGGTTATTACAAATATAGTCATGTGAAGGTTTATATGTCCTGATCTGACAGGATGGTTATTACACATGTAAGTCATGTGAAGGTTTATATGTCCTGATCTGACAGGATGGTTATTACACATGTAAGTCATGTGAAGGTTTATATGTCCTGATCTGACAGGGTGGTTATTAAAAATATAGTCATGTGAAGGTTTATGTGTGCTGATCTGACAGGATGGTTATTACACATGTAAGTCGTGTGAAGGTTTATATGTCCCGATCTGACAGGATGGTTATTACACATGTAAGTCATGTGAATGTTTATATGTCCTGATCTGAGAGGATGATTATTACAAATGTAAGTCATGTGAAGGTTTATATGTCCTGATCTGACAGGATGGTTATTACACATGTAAGTCATGTGAAGGTTTATATATCCCGATCTGACAGGATGGTTATTACACAAGTAAGTCATGTGAAGGTTTATATGTCCTGATCTGACAGGATGGTTATTACACATGTAAGTCATGTGAAGGTTTATATGTCCTGATCTGACAGGATGGTTATTACACATGTAAGTCATGTGAAGGTTTAAATGTCCTGATCTGACAGGGTGGTTATTACAAATATTGTCATGTGAAGGTTTATATGTCCTGATCTGACAGGATGGTTATTGCACATGTAGTAATGTGAAGGTTTATATGTCCTGATCTGACAGGATGGTTATTACAAATGTAAGTCATGTGAAGGTTTATATGTCCTGATCTGACAGGATGGTTATTACACATGTAAGTCATGTGAAGGTTTATATGTCCTGATCTGACAGGGTGGTTATTACAAATATAGTCATGCGAAGGTTTATATGTCCTGATGTGACATGATGGTTATTACACATGTAAGTCGTGTGAAGGTTTATAAGTCCCGATCTGACAGGATGGTTATTACACATGTAAGTCATGTGAAGGTTTATATTTCCTGATCTGAGAGGATTATTATTACAAATGTAAGTCATGTGAAGGTTTATAAGTCCAGATCTGACAGGGTGGTTATTACACATGTAAGTCATGTGAAGGTTTATATGTCCTGATCTGACAGGGTGGTTATTACAAATATAGTCATGTGAAGGTTTATATGTCCTGATGTGACATGATGGTTATTACACATGTAAGTCGTGTGAAGGTTTATATGTCCCGATCTGACAGGATGGTTATTACACATGTAAGTCATGTGAAGGTTTATATTTCCTGATCTGAGAGGATGATTATTACAAATGTAAGTCATGTGAAGGTTTTTAAGTCCAGATCTGACAGGGTGGTTATTACACATGTAAGTCATGTGAAGTTTTATATGTCCTGATCTTACAGGATGGTTATTACAAATGTAAGTCATGTGAAGGTTTATATGTCCTGATCTGACAGGATGGTTATTACACATGTAAGTCATGTGAAGGTTTATATGTCCTGATCTGACAGGGTGGTTATTAAAAATATAGTCATGTGAAGGTTTATATGTCCTGATCTGAGAGGATGGTTATTACAAATGTAAGTCATGTGAAGGTTCATATGTCCCGATCTGAAAGGATGGTTATTACAAATGTAAGTCTTGTGAAGGTTTTTGTGTGCTGATGTGACAGGATGGTTATTACACATGTAAGTCGTGTGAAGGTTTATATGTCCCGATCTGACAGGATGGTTATTACACATGTAAGTCATGTGAAGGTTTATATGTCCTGATCTGAGAGGATGATTATTACAAATGTAAGTCATGTGAAGGTTTATATGTCCTGATCTGACAGGATGGTTATTACACATGTAAGTCATGTGAAGGTTTATATGTCCCGATCTGACAGGATGGTTATTACACAAGTAAGTCATGTGAAGGTTTATATGTCCTGATCTGACAGGATGGTTTTTACACATGTAAGTCATGTGAAGGTTTATATGTCCTGATCTGACAGGGTGGTTATTCCACATGTATGTCGTGTGAAGGTTTACATGTCCTGATCTGACAGGATGGTTATTACAAATGTAAGTCATGTGAAGGTTTATATTTCCTGATCTGACAGGATGGTTATTGCACATGTAGTAATGTGAAGGTTTATATGTCCTGATCTGACAGGATGGTTATTACAAATGTAAGTCATGTGAAGGTTTATATGTCCTGATCTGAGAGGATGGTTATTACATATGTAAGTCATGTGAAGGTTTATATGTCCTGATCTGACAGGGTGGTTATTACAAATATAGTCATGTGAAGGTTTATATGTCCTGATGTGACATGATGGTTATTACACATGTAAGTCGTGTGAAGGTTTATATGTCCCGATCTGACAGGATGGTTATTACACATGTAAGTCATGTGAAGGTTTATATTTCCTGATCTGAGAGGATGATTATTACAAATGTAAGTCATGTGAAGGTTTATAAGTCCAGATCTGACAGGGTGGTTATTACACATGTAAGTCATGTGAAGTTTTATATGTCCTGATCTTACAGGATGGTTATTACAAATGTAAGTCATGTGAAGGTTTATATGTCCTGATCTGACAGGATGGTTATTACAAATGTAAGTCATGTGAAGGTTTATATGTCCCGATCTGAAAGGATGGTTATTACAAATGTAAGTCTTGTGAAGGTTTATGTGTGCTGATGTGACAGGATGGTTATTACACATGTAAGTCGTGTGAAGGTTTATATGTCCCGATCTGACAGGATGGTTATTACACATGTAAGTCATGTGAAGGTTTATATGTCCTGATCTGAGAGGATGATTATTACAAATGTAAGTCATGTGAAGGTTTATATGTCCTGATCTGACAGGATGGTTATTACACATGTAAGTCATGTGAAGGTTTATATGTCCCGATCTGACAGGATGGTTATTACACAAGTAAGTGTTGTGAAGGTTTATATGTCCTGATCTGACAGGATGGTTGTTACACATGTAAGTCATGTGAAGGTTTATATGTCCTGATCTGACAGGGTGGTTATTCCACATGTATGTCGTGTGAAGGTTTACATGTCCTGATCTGACAGGATGGTTATTACAAATGTAAGTCATGTGAAGGTTTATATTTCCTGATCTGACAGGATGGTTATTGCACATGTAGTAATGTGAAGGTTTATATGTCCTAATCTGACAGGATGGTTATTACAAATGTAAGTCATGTGAAGGTTTATATGTCCTGATCTGACAGGATGGTTATTACACATGTAAGTCATGTGAAGGTTTATATGTCCTGATCTGACAGGGTGGTTATTACAAATATAGTCATTTGAAGGTTTATATGTCCTGATGTGACATGATGGTTATTACACATGTAAGTCGTGTGAAGGTTTATATGTCCCGATCTGACAGGATGGTTATTACACATGTAAGTCATGTGAAGGTTTATATTTCCTGATCTGAGAGGATGATTATCACAAATGTAAGTCATGTGAAGGTTTATAAGTCCAGATCTGACAGGGTGGTTATTACACATGTAAGTCATGTGAAGTTTTATATGTCCTGATCTTACAGGATGGTTATTACAAATGTAAGTCATGTCAAGGTTTATATGTCCTGATATGACAGGGTGGTTATTACAAATGTAAGTCATGTGAAGGTTTATATGTCCTGATCTGAAAGGATGGTTATTGCAAATGTAGTAATGTGAAGGTTTATATGTCCTGATCTGACAGGATGGTTATTACACATGTAAGTCATGTGAAGGTTTATATATCTTGATCTGATAGGATGGTTGTTACATTGTAAGTCGTGTGAGGTTTATATGTCCTGATCTATTAGGATGGTTATTACAAATGTAGTAATGTGAACGTTTATATGTCCTGATATCACAGGATGGTTATTACAAATGTTAGTCATGTGAAGGTTTATATATCCTGATCTGACAGGATGGTTATTACACATGTAAGTCATGTGAAGGTTTATATGTCCCGATCTGACAGGATGGTTATTACAAATGTAAGTCATGTGAAGGTTTATATGTCCTGATCTGACAGGATGGTTATTACACATGTAAGTCGTGTGAAGGTTTATATGTCCCGATCTGACAGGATGGTTATTACACATGTAAGTCATGTGAAGGTTTAAATGTCCTGATCTGACAGGGTGGTTATTACAAATATTGTCATGTTAAGGTTTATATGTCCTGAACTGACAGGATTGTTGTTACAAATGTAAGTCATATGAAGGTTTATATTTCCTGATCTGACAGGATGGTTATTGCACATGTAGTAATGTGAAGGTTTATATGTCCTGATCTGACAGGATGGTTATTACAAATGTAAGTCATGTGAATGTTTATATGTCCTGATCTGACAGGATGGTTATTACAAATGTAAGTCATGTGAAGGTTTATATGTCCCGATCTGACAGGATGGTTATTACACAAGTAAGTCATGTTAAGGTTTATATGTCCTGATCTGACAGGGTGGTTATTACAAATATAGTCATGTGAAGGTTTATATGTACTGATCTGACAGGATGGTTATTACAAATGTAAGTCATGTGAAGGTTTATATGTCCTGATCTGACAGGATGGTTATTACACATGTAAGTCATGTGAAGGTTTATATGTCCTGATCTGACAGGGTGGTTATTAAAAATATAGTCATGTGAAGGTTTATATGTCCTGATCTGACAGGATGGTTATTACAAATGTAAGTCATGTGAAGGATTATATGTCCCGATCTGAAAGGATGGTTATTACAAATGTAAGTCATGTGAAGGTTTAAGTGTGCTGATGCGACAAGATGGTTACTACACATGTAAGTCGTGTGAAGGTTTATATGTCCCGATCTGACAGGATGGTTATTACACATGTAAGTCATGTGAAGGTTTATATGTCCTGATCTGAGAGGATGATTATTACAAATGTAAGTCATGTGAAGTTTTATATGTCCTGATCTGACAGGATGGTTATTACACATGTAAGTCGTGTGAAGGTTTATATGTCCCGATCTGACAGGATGGTTATTACACAAGTAAGTCATGTGAAGGTTTATATGTCCTGATCTAACAGGATGGTTGTTACACATGTAAGTCATGTGAAGGTTTATATGTCCTGATCTGACAGGGTGGTTATTCCACATGTATGTCGTGTGAGGGTTTATATGTCCTGATCTGAGAGGATGATTATTACAAATGTAAGTCATGTGAAGGTTTATATGTCCTGATCTGACAGGATGGTTATTACACATGTAAGTCATGTGAAGGTTTATATGTCCCGATCTGACAGGATGGTTATTACACAAGTAAGTCATGTGAAGGTTTATATGTCCTGATCTGACAGGATGGTTGTTACACATGTAAGTCATGTGAAGGTTTATATGTCCTAATCTGACAGGGTGGTTATTCCACATGTATGTCGTGTGAAGGTTTACATGTCCTGATCTGACAGGATGGTTATTACAAATGTAAGTCATGTGAAGGTTTATATTTCCTGATCTGACAGGATGGTTATTACACATGTAAGTCATGTGAAGGTTTATATGTCCTGATCTGACAGGATGGTTATTACACATGTAAGTCATGTGAAGGTTTATATGTCCTGATCTGACAGGGTGGTTATTACAAATATAGTCATGTGAAGGTTTTTTATGTCCTGATGTGACATGATGGTTATTACACATGTAAGTCGTGTGAAGGTTTATACGTCCCGATCTGACAGGATGGTTATTACACATGTAAGTCATGTGAAGGTTTATATTTCCTGATCTGAGAGGATGATTATTACAAACGTAAGTCATGTGAAGGTTTATAAGTCCAGATCTGACAGGGTGGTTATTACACATGTAAGTCATGTGAAGTTTTATATGTCCTGATCTTACAGGATGGTTATTACAAATGTAAGTCATGTCAAGGTTTATATGTCCTGATATGACACGGTGGTTATTACAAATGTAAGTCATGTGAAGGTTTATATGTCCTGATCTGAAAGGATGGTTATTGCAAATGTAGTAATGTGAAGGTTTATATGTGCTGATGTGACAGGATGGTTATTACACATGTAAGTCGTGTGAAGGTTTATATGTCCCGATCTGACAGGATGGTTATTACACATGTAAGTCATGTGAAGGTTTATATGTCCTGATCTGAGAGGATGATTATTACAAATTTAAGTCATGTGAAGGTTTATATGTCCTGATCTGACAGGATGGTTATTACACATGTAAGTCATGTGAAGGTTTATATGTCCCGATCTGACAGGATGGTTATTACACAAGTAAGTCATGTGAAGGTTTATATGTCCTGATCTGACAGGATGGTTGTTACACATGTAAGTCATGTGAAGGTTTATATGTCCTGATCTGACAGGGTGGTTATTCCACATGTATGTCGTGTGAAGGTTTACATGTCCTGATCTGACAGGATGGTTATTACAAATGTAAGTCATGTGAAGGTTTATATTTCCTGATCTGACAGGATGGTTATTGCAAATGTAAGTCATGTGAAGGTTTATATGTCCTGATCTGACAGGATGGTTATTACACATGTAAGTCATGTGAAGGTTTATATGTCCTGATCTGACAGGGTGGTTATTACAAATATAGTCATGTGAAGGTTTATATGTCCTGATGTGACATGATGGTTATTACACATGTAAGTCGTGTGAAGGTTTATATGTCCCGATCTGACAGGATGGTTATTACACATGTAAGTCATGTGAAGGTTTATATTTCCTGATCTGAGAGGATGATTATTACAAATGAAAGTCATGTGAAGGTTTATAAGTCCAGATCTGACAGGGTGGTTATTACACATGTATGTCATGTGAAGTTTTATATGTCCTGATCTTACAGGATGGTTATTACAAATGTAAGTCATGTCAAGGTTTATATGTCCTGATATGACAGGGTGGTTATTACAAATGTAAGTCATGTGAAGGTTTATATGTCCTGATCTGAAAGGATGGTTATTGCAAATGTAGTAATGTGAAGGTTTATATGTCCTGATCTGACAGGATGGTTTTTACAAATGTAAGTCATGTGAAGGTTTATATTTCCTGGTCTGACAGGATGGTTATTACAAATGCAAGTCATGTGAAGGTTTATATGTCCTGATCTGACAGGGTGGTTATTCTAAATGTATATCGTGTGAAGGTTTATATGTCCTGATCTGACAGGATGGTTATTACAAATGTAAGTCATGTGAAGGTTTACATTTCCTGGTCTGACAGGATGGTTATTGCAAATGTAGTAATGTGAAGGTTTATATGTCCTGATCTGACAGGATGGTTATTACAAATGTAAGTCATGTGAAGGTTTATATGTCCCGATCTGACAGGATGGTTATTACACAAGTAAGTCATGTTAAGGTTTATATGTCCTGATCTGACAGGGTGGTTATTACAAATATAGTCATGTGAAGGTTTATATGTCCTGATCTGACAGGATGGTTATTACAAATGTAAGTCATGTGAAGGTTTATATGTCCTGATCTGACAGGATGGTTATTACACATGTAAGTCATGTGAAGGTTTATATGTCCCGATCTGAAAGGATGGTTATTACAAATGTAAGTCATGTGAAGGTTTACATTTCCTGGTCTGACAGGATGGTTATTGCAAATGTAGTAATGTGAAGGTTTATATGTCCTGATCTGACAGGATGGTTATTACAAATGTAAGTCATGTGAAGGTTTATATGTCCCGATCTGACAGGATGGTTATTACACATGTAAGTCATGTTAAGGTTTATATGTCCTGATCTGACAGGGTGGTTATTACAAATATAGTCATGTGAAGGTTTATATGTCCTGATCTGACAGGGTGGTTATTAAAAATATAGTCATGTGAAGGTTTATATGTCCTGATCTGACAGGATGGTTATTACAAATGTAAGTCATGTGAAGGATTATATGTCCCGATCTGAAAGGATGGTTATTACAAATGTAAGTCATGTGAAGGTTTATGTGTGCTGATGTGACAGGATGGTTATTACACATGTACGTCGTGTGAAGGTTTACATGTCCCGATCTGACAGGATGGTTATTACACATGTAAGTCATGTGAAGATTTATATGTCCTGATCTGAGAGGATGATTATTACAAATGTAAGTCATGTGAAGGTTTATATGTCCTGATCTGACAGGATGGTTATTACACATGTAAGTCGTGTGAAGGTTTATATGTCCCGATCTGACAGGATGGTTATTACAAAAGTAAGTCATGTCAAGGTTTATATGTCCTGATATGACAGGGTGGTTATTACAAATGTAAGTCATGTGAAGGTTTATATGTCCTGATCTGAAAGGATGGTTATTGCAAATGTAGTAATGTGAAGGTTTATATGTCCTGATCTGACAGGATGGTTATTACACATGTAAGTCATGTGAAGGTTTATATATCTTGATCTGATAGGATGGTTGTTACATTGTAAGTCGTGTGAGGTTTATATGTCCTGATCTGTTAGGATGGTTATTACAAATGTAGTAATGTGAACGTTTATATGTCCTGATATCACAGGATGGTTATTACAAATGTTAGTCATGTGAAGGTTTATATGTCCTGATCTGACAGGATGGTTATTACACATGTAAGTCATGTGAAGGTTTATATGTCCCGATCTGACAGGATGGTTATTACAAATTTAAGTCATGTGAAGGTTTATATGTCCTGATCTGACAGGATGGTTATTACACATGTAAGTCGTGTGAAGGTTTATATGTCCCGATCTGACAGGATGGTTATTACACATGTAAGTCATGTGAAGGTTTAAATGTCCTGATCTGACAGGGTGGTTATTACAAATATTGTCATGTGAAGGTTTATATGTCCTGAACTGACAGGATTGTTATTACAAATGTAAGTCATATGAAGGTTTATATTTCCTGATCTGACAGGATGGTTATTGCACATGTAGTAATGTGAAGGTTTATATGTCCTGATCTGACAGGATGGTTATTACAAATGTAAGTCATGTGAAGGTTTATATGTCCTGATCTGACAGGATGGTTATTACAAATGTAAGTCATGTGAAGGTTTATATGTCCCGATCTGACAGGATGGTTATTACACAAGTAAGTCATGTTAAGGTTTATATGTCCTGATCTGACAGGGTGGTTATTACAAATATAGTCATGTGAAGGTTTATATGTCCTGATCTGACAGGATGGTTATTACAAATGTAAGTCATGTGAAGGTTTATATGTCCTGATCTGACAGGATGGTTATTACACATGTAAGTCATGTGAAGGTTTATATGTCCTGATCTGACAGGGTGGTTATTAAAAATATAGTCATGTGAAGGTTTATATGTCCTGATCTGACAGGATGGTTATTACAAATGTAAGTCATGTGAAGGATTATATGTCCCGATCTGAAAGGATGGTTATTACAAATGTAAGTCATGTGAAGGTTTAAGTGTGCTGATGCGACAAGATGGTTATTACACATGTAAGTCGTGTGAAGGTTTATATGTCCCGATCTGACAGGATGGTTATTACACATGTAAGTCATGTGAAGATTTATATGTCCTGATCTGAGAGGATGATTATTACAAATGTAAGTCATGTGAAGTTTTATATGTCCTGATCTGACAGGATGGTTATTACACATGTAAGTCGTGTGAAGGTTTATATGTCCCGATCTGACAGGATGGTTATTACAAAAGTAAGTCATGTCAAGGCTTATATGTCCTGATATGACAGGGTGGTTATTACAAATGTAAGTCATGTGAAGGTTTATATGTCCTGATCTGAAAGGATGGTTATTGCAAATGTAGTAATGTGAAGATTTATATGTCCTGATCTGACAGGATGGTTATTACACATGTAAGTCATGTGAAGGTTTATATATCTTGATCTGATAGGATGGTTGTTACATTGTAAGTCGTGTGAGGTTTATATGTCCTGATCTGTTAGGATGGTTATTACAAATGTAGTAATGTGAACGTTTATATGTCCTGATATCACAGGATGGTTATTACAAATGTTAGTCATGTGAAGGTTTATATGTCCTGATCTGACAGGATGGTTATTACACATGTAAGTCATGTGAAGGTTTATATGTCCCGATCTGACAGGATGGTTATTACAAATGTAAGTCATGTGAAGGTTTATATGTCCTGATCTGACAGGATGGTTATTACACATGTAAGTCGTGTGAAGGTTTATATGTCCCGATCTGACAGGATGGTAATTACACATGTAAGTCATGTGAAGGTTTAAATGTCCTGATCTGACAGGGTGGTTATTACAAATATTGTCATGTGAAGGTTTATATGTCCTGAACTGACAGGATTGTTATTACAAATGTAAGTCATATGAAGGTTTATATTTCCTGATCTGACAGGATGGTTATTGCACATGTAGTAATGTGAAGGTTTATATGTCCTGATCTGACAGGATGGTTATTACAAATGTAAGTCATGTGAAGGTTTATATGTCCTGATCTGACAGGATGGTTATTACAAATGTAAGTCATGTGAAGGTTTATATGTCCCCATCTGACAGGATGGTTATTACACAAGTAAGTCATGTTAAGGTTTATATGTCCTGATCTGACAGGGTGGTTATTACAAATATAGTCATGTGAAGGTTTATATGTCCTGATCTGACAGGATGGTTATTACAAATGTAAGTCATGTGAAGGTTTATATGTCCTGATCTGACAGGATGGTTATTACACATGTAAGTCATGTGAAGGTTTATATGTCCTGATCTGACAGGGTGGTTATTAAAAATATAGTCATGTGAAGGTTTATATGTCCTGATCTGACAGGATGGTTATTACAAATGTAAGTCATGTGAAGGATTATATGTCCCGATCTGAAAGGATGGTTATTACAAATGTAAGTCATGTGAAGGTTTAAGTGTGCTGATGCGACAAGATGGTTATTACACATGTAAGTCGTGTGAAGGTTTATATGTCCGGATCTGACAGGATGGTTATTACACATGTAAGTCATGTGAAGATTTATATGTCCTGATCTGAGAGGATGATTATTACAAATGTAAGTCATGTGAAGTTTTATATGTCCTGATCTGACAGGATGGTTATTACACATGTAAGTCGTGTGAAGGTTTATATGTCCCGATCTGACAGGATGGTTATTCCACATGTATGTCGTGTGAGGGTTTACATGTCCTGATCTGACAGGATGGTTTTTACAAATGTAAGTCATGTGAAGGTTTATATTTCCTGGTCTGACAGGATGGTTATTACAAATGCAAGTCATGTGAAGGTTTATATGTCCTGATCTGACAGGGTGGTTATTCCACATGTATATCGTGTGAAGGTTTATATGTCCTGATCTGACAGGATGGTTATTACAAATGTAAGTCATATGAAGGTTTACATTTCCTGGTCTGACAGGATAGTTATTACACATGTAAGTCATGTGAAGGTTTATACCTCCTGATCTGACAGAATGGTTATTAGAAATGTAAGTCATGTGAAGGTTTATATCTCAAGATCTGACAGGATGGTTATTACAAATGTAAGTCATGTGAAGGTTTAAATGTCCTGATCTGACAGGAAGGTTATAACACATGTAAGTAATGTGAAGGTATGTCCTGATCTACAGGATGATTATTACACATGTAAGTCAGGTGAAGGTTTATATGTCCTGATCTGACAGGATGGTTATTACAAATGCGAGTAATGTACAGGTTTATATGTGCTGATCTGACAGAATGTTTATTACAAATGTAAGTCATGTGAAGGTTTATAAGTCCTAACCTGACAGATGGTTATCACAAATATAAGTCATGTGACGGTTTATATGTCCTGATCTCACAGGATGGTTATTAAAAATTTAGTAATGTGAAGGTTTATATGTCCTGATCTGACAGGATGGTTATTACAAATGTAAGTCATGTGAAGGTTTATATGTCATGATCTGACAGAATGGTTATTACAAATGTAGTAATGTGAAGGTTTATATATCCTGATCTGACAGGATGGTCATTACAAATGTAAGTCATATGAAGTTTTATATGTCCTGATCTGACAGGATGGTTATTACACATGTAATAATGTGAAGGTTTATATGTCCTGATCTGACAGCATGGTTATTACAAATGTAAGTCATGGGAAGGTTTATATGTCCTGATCTGACAGCATGGTTATTACAAATGTAAGTCATGGGAAGGTTTATATCTCCTGATCTGACAGGATGGTTATTGCAGATGTAAGTCATGTGAAGGTTTATATGTCCTGATCTGACAGGATGGTTATTACACATCTAAGTAATGTGAAGGTTTATATCTCCTGATCTGACAAGATGGTTATAACACATGTAAGTAATGTGAAGGTATGTCCTGATCTGACAGGATGGTTATTACACATGTTAGTCATGTGAAGATTTGTATGTCCTGATCTGACAGGATGGTTATTACACATGTAAGTAATGTGAAGGTTTATATCTCCTGATCTGACAGGATGGTTATTACACATGTAAGTAATGTGAAGGTTTATATCTCCTGATCTGACAGGATGGTTATTATACATGTAAGTAATGTGAAGTTTTATATGTCCTGATCTGACAGGATGGTTATTACAAATGTAAGTCATGTGAAGGTTTACATTTCCTGGTCTGACAGGATGGTTATTACACATGTAAGTCATGTGAAGGTTTATACCTCCTGATCTGACAGAATGGTTATTAGAAATGTAAGTCATGTGAAGGTTTATATCTCAAGATCTGACAGGATGGTTATTACAAATGTAAGTCATGTGAAGGTTTAAATGTCCTGATCTGACAGGAAGGTTATAACACATGTAAGTAATGTGAAGGTATGTCCTGATCTACAGGATGATTATTACACATGTAAGTCAGGTGAAGGTTTATATGTCCTGATCTGACAGGATGGTTATTACAAATGCGAGTAATGTACAGGTTTATATGTGCTGATCTGACAGAATGTTTATTACAAATGTAAGTCATGTGAAGGTTTATAAGTCCTAACCTGACAGATGGTTATCACAAATATAAGTCATGTGACGGTTTATATGTCCTGATCTCACAGGATGGTTATTAAAAATTTAGTAATGTGAAGGTTTATATGTCCTGATCTGACAGGATGGTTATTACAAATGTAAGTCATGTGAAGGTTTATATGTCATGATCTGACAGAATGGTTATTACAAATGTAGTAATGTGAAGGTTTATATATCCTGATCTGACAGGATGGTCATTACAAATGTAAGTCATATGAAGTTTTATATGTCCTGATCTGACAGGATGGTTATTACACATGTAATAATGTGAAGGTTTATATGTCCTGATCTGACAGCATGGTTATTACAAATGTAAGTCATGGGAAGGTTTATATGTCCTGATCTGACAGCATGGTTATTACAAATGTAAGTCATGGGAAGGTTTATATCTCCTGATCTGACAGGATGGTTATTGCAGATGTAAGTCATGTGAAGGTTTATATGTCCTGATCTGACAGGATGGTTATTACACATCTAAGTAATGTGAAGGTTTATATCTCCTGATCTGACAAGATGGTTATAACACATGTAAGTAATGTGAAGGTATGTCCTGATCTGACAGGATGGTTATTACACATGTTAGTCATGTGAAGATTTGTATGTCCTGATCTGACAGGATGGTTATTACACATGTAAGTAATGTGAAGGTTTATATCTCCTGATCTGACAGGATGGTTATTACACATGTAAGTAATGTGAAGGTTTATATCTCCTGATCTGACAGGATGGTTATTATACATGTAAGTAATGTGAAGTTTTATATGTCCTGATCTGACAGGATGGTTATTACAAATGTAAGTCATGTGAAGGTTTATACCTCCTGATCTGACAGAATGGTTATTACAAATGTAAGTCATGTGAAGGTTTATACCTCCTGATCTGACAGAATGGTTATTAGAAATGTAAGTCATGTGAAGGTTTATATCTCAAGATCTGACAGGATGGTTATTACAAATGTAAGTCATGTGAAGGTTTAAATGTCCTGATCTGACAGGAAGGTTATAACACATGTAAGTAATGTGAAGGTATGTCCTGATCTACAGGATGATTATTACACATGTAAGTCAGGTGAAGGTTTATATGTCCTGATCTGACAGGATGGTTATTACAAATGCGAGTAATGTACAGGTTTATATGTGCTGATCTGACAGAATGTTTATTACAAATGTAAGTCATGTGAAGGTTTATAAGTCCTAACCTGACAGATGGTTATCACAAATATAAGTCATGTGACGGTTTATATGTCCTGATCTCACAGGATGGTTATTAAAAATTTAGTAATGTGAAGGTTTATATGTCCTGATCTGACAGGATGGTTATTACAAATATAGGTCATGTGAAGGTTTATATCTCCTGATCTCACAGGATGGTTACTACACATGTAAGTCATGCGAAGGTTTATATGTCCTGATCTGACAGGATGGTTATTACAAATGTAAGTCATGTGAAGGTTTATATGTCCTGATCTGACAGGATGGTTATTACAAATGTAAGTCATGTGAAGGTTTATATATCCTGATCTCACAGGATGGTTATAACACATGTAAGTAATGTGAAGGTATGTCCTGATCTGACAGGATGGTTATTACACATGTAAGTCATGTGAAAGTATGTCCTGATATGACAGAATGGTTATTACACATGTTAGTCATGTGAAGATTTGTATGTCCTGATCTGACAGGATGGTTATTACACATGTAAGTAATGTGAAGGTTTATATCTCCTGATCTGACAGGATGGTTATTACACATGTAAGTAATGTGAAGGTTTATATCTCCTGATCTGACAGGATGGTTATTACACATGTAAGTAATGTGAAGTTTTATATGTCCTGATCTGACAGGATGGTTATTACAAATGTAAGTCATGTGAAGGTTTATACCTCCTGATCTGACAGAATGGTTATTAGAAATGTAAGTCATGTGAAGGTTTATATGTCCTGATCTGACAGGATGGTTATTATAAATGTATTTCATTTCAAGTTTTATATGTCCTGATCTGACAGGATGGTTATTACACATGTAAGTCATGTGAAGGTTTATATGTCATGATCTGACAGAATGGTTATTACAAATGTAGTAATGTGAAGGTTTATATATCCTGATCTGACAGTATGGTCATTACAAATGTAAGTCATATGAAGTTTTATATGTCCTGATCTGACAGGATGGTTATTACACATGTAATAATGTGAAGGTTTATATGTCCTGATCTGACAGCATGGTTATTACAAATGTAAGTCATGGGAAGGTTTATATCTCCTGATCTGACAGGATGGTTATTGCAGATGTAAGTCATGTGAAGGTTTATATGTCCTGATCTGACAGGATGGTTATTACACATCTAAGTAATGTGAAGGTTTATATCTCCTGATCTGACAAGATGGTTATAACACATGTAAGTAATGTGAAGGTATGTCCTGATCTGACAGGATGGTTATTACACATGTAAGTCATGTGAAGGTATGTCCTGAAATGACAGAATGGTTATTACACATGTTAGTCATGTGAAGATTTGTATGTCCTGATCTGACAGGATGGTTATTACACATGTAAGTCATGTGAAGGTTTATATCTCCTGATCTGACAGGATAGTTATAACACATGTAAGTAATGTGAAGGTATGTCCTGATCTGACAGGATGGTTATTACACATATAAGTCATGTGAAGGTATGTCCTGAAATGACAGAATGGTTATTACACATGTTAGTCATGTGAAGATTTGTATGTCCTGATCTGACAGGATGGTTATTACACATGTAAGTAATGTGAAGGTTTATATCTCCTGATCTGACAGGATGGTTATTACACATGTAAGTAATGTGAAGGTTTATATCTCCTGATCTGACAGGATGGTTATTATACATGTAAGTAATATGAAGTTTTATATGTCCTGATCTGACAGAATGGTTATTAGAAATGTAAGTCATGTGAAGGTTTATATCTCAAGATCTGACAGGATGGTTATTACAAATGTAAGTCATGTGAAGGTTTAAATGTCCTGATCTGACAGGAAGGTTATAACACATGTAAGTAATGTGAAGGTATGTCCTGATCTACAGGATGGTTATTACACATGTAAGTCAGGTGAAGGTTTATATGTCCTGATCTGACAGGATGGTTATTACAAATGCGAGTAATGTACAGGTTTATATGTGCTGATCTGACAGAATGTTTATTACAAATGTAAGTCATGTGAAGGTTTGTAAGTCCAAACCTGACAGATGGTTATCACAAATATAAGTCATGTGAAGGTTTATATGTCCTGATCTCACAGGATGGTTATTACAAATTTAGTAATGTGAAGGTTTATATGTCCTGATCTGACAGGATGGTTATTACAAATATAGGTCATGTGAAGGTTTATATCTCCTGATCTCACAGGATGGTTACTTCACATGTAAGTCATGCGAAGGTTTATATGTCCTGATCTGACAGGATGGTTATTACAAATGTAAGTCATGTGAAGGTTTATATGTCCTGATCTGACAGGATGGTTATTACAAATGTAAGTCATGTGAAGGTTTATATGTCCTGATCTCACAGGATAGTTATAACACATGTAAGTAATGTGAAGGTATGTCCTGATCTGACAGGATGGTTATTACACATGTAAGTCATGTGAAAGTATGTCCTGATATGACAGAATGGTTATTACACATGTTAGTCATGTGAAGATTTGTATGTCCTGATCTGACAGGATGGTTATTACACATGTAAGTAATGTGAAGGTTTATATCTCCTGATCTGACAGGATGGTTATTACACATGTAAGTAATGTGAAGGTTTATATCTCCTGATCTGACAGGATGGTTATTACACATGTAAGTGATGTGAAGTTTTATATGTCCTGATCTGACAGGATGGTTATTACAAATGTAAGTCATGTGAAGGTTTATACCTCCTGATCTGACAGAATGGTTATTAGAAATGTAAGTCATGTGAAGGTTTATATGTCCTGATCTGACAGGATGGTTATTATAAATGTATTTCATTTCAAGTTTTATATGTCCTGATCTGACAGGATGGTTATTACACATGTAAGTCATGTGAAGGTTTATATGTCATGATCTGACAGAATGGTTATTACAAATGTAGTAATGTGAAGGTTTATATATCCTGATCTGACAGGATGGTCATTACAAATGTAAGTCATATGAAGTTTTATATGTCCTGATCTGACAGGATGGTTATTACACATGTAAGTAATGTGAAGGTATGTCCTGATCTACAGGATGGTTATTACACATGTAAGTCAGGTGAAGGTTTATATGTCCTGATCTGACAGGATGGTTATTACAAATGCGAGTAATGTACAGGTTTATATGTGCTGATCTGACAGAATGTTTATTACAAATGTAAGTCATGTGAAGGTTTATAAGTCCTAACCTGACAGATGGTTATCACAAATATAAGTCATGTGACGGTTTATATGTCCTGATCTCACAGGATGGTTATTACAAATTTAGTAATGTGAAGGTTTATATCTCCTGATCTGACAGGATGGTTATTACAAATATAGGTCATGTGAAGGTTTATATCTCCTGATCTCACAGGATGGTTATTACAAATGTAAGTCATGTGAAGGTTTATATGTCCTGATCTGACAGGATGGTTATTACAAATGTAAGTCATGTGAAGGTTTATATGTCCTGATTCCACAGGATAGTTATAACACATGTAAGTAATGTGAAGGTATGTCCTGATCTGACAGGATGGTTATTACACATGTAAGTCATGTGAAAGTATGTCCTGATATGACAGAATGGTTATTACACATGTTAGTCATGTGAAGATTTGTATGTCCTGATCTGACAGGATGGTTATTACACATGTAAGTAATGTGAAGGTTTATATCTCCTGATCTGACAGGATGGTTATTACACATGTAAGTAATGTGAAGGTTTATATCTCCTAATCTGACAGGATGGTTATTACACATGTAAGTAATGTGAAGTTTTATATGTCCTGATCTGACAGGATGGTTATTACAAATGTAAGTCATGTGAAGGTTTATACCTCCTTATCTGACAGAATGGTTATTAGAAATGTAAGTCATGTGAAGGTTTATATGTCCTGATCTGACAGGATGGTTATTATAAATGTATTTCATTTCAAGTTTTATATGTCCTGATCTGACAGGATGGTTATTACACATGTAAGTCATGGGAAGGTTTATATGTCCTGATCTGACAGGATGGTTATAACACATGTAAGTAATGTGAAGGAATGTCCTGATCTACAGGATGGTTATTACACATGTAAGTAATGTGAAGGTTTATATCTCCTGATCTGACAGGATGGTTATTACACATGTAAGTAATGTGAAGGTTTATATCTCCTGATCTGACAGGATGGTTATTATACATGTAAGTAATGTGAAGTTTTATATGTCCTGATCTGACAGGATGGTTATTACAAATGTAAGTCATGTGAAGGTTTATACCTCCTGATCTGACAGAATGGTTATTACAAATGTAAGTCATGTGAAGGTTTATACCTCCTGATCTGACAGAATGGTTATTAGAAATGTAAGTCATGTGAAGGTTTATATCTCAAGATCTGACAGGATGGTTATTACAAATGTAAGTCATGTGAAGGTTTAAATGTCCTGATCTGACAGGAAGGTTATAACACATGTAAGTAATGTGAAGGTATGTCCTGATCTACAGGATGATTATTACACATGTAAGTCAGGTGAAGGTTTATATGTCCTGATCTGACAGGATGGTTATTACAAATGCGAGTAATGTACAGGTTTATATGTGCTGATCTGACAGAATGTTTATTACAAATGTAAGTCATGTGAAGGTTTATAAGTCCTAACCTGACAGATGGTTATCACAAATATAAGTCATGTGACGGTTTATATGTCCTGATCTCACAGGATGGTTATTAAAAATTTAGTAATGTGAAGGTTTATATGTCCTGATCTGACAGGATGGTTATTACAAATATAGGTCATGTGAAGGTTTATATCTCCTGATCTCACAGGATGGTTACTACACATGTAAGTCATGCGAAGGTTTATATGTCCTGATCTGACAGGATGGTTATTACAAATGTAAGTCATGTGAAGGTTTATATGTCCTGATCTGACAGGATGGTTATTACAAATGTAAGTCATGTGAAGGTTTATATATCCTGATCTCACAGGATGGTTATAACACATGTAAGTAATGTGAAGGTATGTCCTGATCTGACAGGATGGTTATTACACATGTAAGTCATGTGAAAGTATGTCCTGATATGACAGAATGGTTATTACACATGTTAGTCATGTGAAGATTTGTATGTCCTGATCTGACAGGATGGTTATTACACATGTAAGTAATGTGAAGGTTTATATCTCCTGATCTGACAGGATGGTTATTACACATGTAAGTAATGTGAAGGTTTATATCTCCTGATCTGACAGGATGGTTATTACACATGTAAGTAATGTGAAGTTTTATATGTCCTGATCTGACAGGATGGTTATTACAAATGTAAGTCATGTGAAGGTTTATACCTCCTGATCTGACAGAATGGTTATTAGAAATGTAAGTCATGTGAAGGTTTATATGTGCTGATCTGACAGGATGGTTATTATAAATGTATTTCATTTCAAGTTTTATATGTCCTGATCTGACAGGATGGTTATTACACATGTAAGTCATGTGAAGGTTTATATGTCATGATCTGACAGAATGGTTATTACAAATGTAGTAATGTGAAGGTTTATATATCCTGATCTGACAGTATGGTCATTACAAATGTAAGTCATATGAAGTTTTATATGTCCTGATCTGACAGGATGGTTATTACACATGTAATAATGTGAAGGTTTATATGTCCTGATCTGACAGCATGGTTATTACAAATGTAAGTCATGGGAAGGTTTATATCTCCTGATCTGACAGGATGGTTATTGCAGATGTAAGTCATGTGAAGGTTTATATGTCCTGATCTGACAGGATGGTTATTACACATCTAAGTAATGTGAAGGTTTATATCTCCTGATCTGACAAGATGGTTATAACACATGTAAGTAATGTGAAGGTATGTCCTGATCTGACAGGATGGTTATTACACATGTAAGTCATGTGAAGGTATGTCCTGAAATGACAGAATGGTTATTACACATGTTAGTCATGTGAAGATTTGTATGTCCTGATCTGACAGGATGGTTATTACACATGTAAGTCATGTGAAGGTTTATATCTCCTGATCTGACAGGATAGTTATAACACATGTAAGTAATGTGAAGGTATGTCCTGATCTGACAGGATGGTTATTACACATATAAGTCATGTGAAGGTATGTCCTGAAATGACAGAATGGTTATTACACATGTTAGTCATGTGAAGATTTGTATGTCCTGATCTGACAGGATGGTTATTACACATGTAAGTAATGTGAAGGTTTATATCTCCTGATCTGACAGGATGGTTATTACACATGTAAGTAATGTGAAGGTTTATATCTCCTGATCTGACAGGATGGTTATTATACATGTAAGTAATATGAAGTTTTATATGTCCTGATCTGACAGAATGGTTATTAGAAATGTAAGTCATGTGAAGGTTTATATCTCAAGATCTGACAGGATGGTTATTACAAATGTAAGTCATGTGAAGGTTTAAATGTCCTGATCTGACAGGAAGGTTATAACACATGTAAGTAATGTGAAGGTATGTCCTGATCTACAGGATGGTTATTACACATGTAAGTCAGGTGAAGGTTTATATGTCCTGATCTGACAGGATGGTTATTACAAATGCGAGTAATGTACAGGTTTATATGTGCTGATCTGACAGAATGTTTATTACAAATGTAAGTCATGTGAAGGTTTGTAAGTCCTAACCTGACAGATGGTTATCACAAATATAAGTCATGTGAAGGTTTATATGTCCTGATCTCACAGGATGGTTATTACAAATTTAGTAATGTGAAGGTTTATATGTCCTGATCTGACAGGATGGTTATTACAAATATAGGTCATGTGAAGGTTTATATCTCCTGATCTCACAGGATGGTTACTTCACATGTAAGTCATGCGAAGGTTTATATGTCCTGATCTGACAGGATGGTTATTACAAATGTAAGTCATGTGAAGGTTTATATGTCCTGATCTGACAGGATGGTTATTACAAATGTAAGTCATGTGAAGGTTTATATGTCCTGATCTCACAGGATAGTTATAACACATGTAAGTAATGTGAAGGTATGTCCTGATCTGACAGGATGGTTATTACACATGTAAGTCATGTGAAATATGTCCTGATATGACAGAATGGTTATTACACATGTTAGTCATGTGAAGATTTGTATGTCCTGATCTGACAGGATGGTTATTACACATGTAAGTAATGTGAAGGTTTATATCTCCTGATCTGACAGGATGGTTATTACACATGTAAGTAATGTGAAGGTTTATATCTCCTGATCTGACAGGATGGTTATTACACATGTAAGTGATGTGAAGTTTTATATGTCCTGATCTGACAGGATGGTTATTACAAATGTAAGTCATGTGAAGGTTTATACCTCCTGATCTGACAGAATGGTTATTAGAAATTTAAGTCATGTGAAGGTTTATATGTCCTGATCTGACAGGATGGTTATTATAAATGTATTTCATTTCAAGTTTTATATGTCCTGATCTGACAGGATGGTTATTACACATGTAAGTCATGTGAAGGTTTATATGTCATGATCTGACAGAATGGTTATTACAAATGTAGTAATGTGAAGGTTTATATATCCTGATCTGACAGGATGGTCATTACAAATGTAAGTCATATGAAGTTTTATATGTCCTGATCTGACAGGATGGTTATTACACATGTAAGTAATGTGAAGGTATGTCCTGATCTACAGGATGGTTATTACACATGTAAGTCAGGTGAAGGTTTATATGTCCTGATCTGACAGGATGGTTATTACAAATGCGAGTAATGTACAGGTTTATATGTGCTGATCTGACAGAATGTTTATTACAAATGTAAGTCATGTGAAGGTTTATAAGTCCTAACCTGACAGATGGTTATCACAAATATAAGTCATGTGACGGTTTATATGTCCTGATCTCACAGGATGGTTATTACAAATTTAGTAATGTGAAGGTTTATATCTCCTGATCTGACAGGATGGTTATTACAAATATAGGTCATGTGAAGGTTTATATCTCCTGATCTCACAGGATGGTTATTACAAATGTAAGTCATGTGAAGGTTTATATGTCCTGATCTGACAGGATGGTTATTACAAATGTAAGTCATGTGAAGGTTTATATGTCCTGATTTCACAGGATAGTTATAACACATGTAAGTAATGTGAAGGTATGTCCTGATCTGACAGGATGGTTATTACACATGTAAGTCATGTGAAAGTATGTCCTGATATGACAGAATGGTTATTACACATGTTAGTCATGTGAAGATTTGTATGTCCTGATCTGACAGGATGGTTATTACACATGTAAGTAATGTGAAGGTTTATATCTCCTGATCTGACAGGATGGTTATTACACATGTAAGTAATGTGAAGGTTTATATCTCCTAATCTGACAGGATGGTTATTACACATGTAAGTAATGTGAAGTTTTATATGTCCTGATCTGACAGGATGGTTATTACAAATGTAAGTCATGTGAAGGTTTATACCTCCTTATCTGACAGAATGGTTATTAGAAATGTAAGTCATGTGAAGGTTTATATGTCCTGATCTGACAGGATGGTTATTATAAATGTATTTCATTTCAAGTTTTATATGTCCTGATCTGACAGGATGGTTATTACACATGTAAGTCATGGGAAGGTTTATATGTCCTGATCTGACAGGATGGTTATAACACATGTAAGTAATGTGAAGGAATGTCCTGATCTACAGGATGGTTATTACACATGTAAGTCATGTGAAGGTTTATATGTCCTGATCTGACAGGATGGTTATTACAAATGCAAGTAATGTAAAGGTTTATATATGCTGATCTGACAGAATGTTTATTACAAATGTAAGTCATGTGAAGGTTTATATGTCCTGATCTCACAGGATGGTTATTACAAATTTAGTAATGTGAAGGTTTATATGTCCTGATCTGACAGGATGGTTATTACAAATATAAGTCATATGAAGGTTTATATCTCCTGATCTCACAGGATAGTTACTACACATGTAAGTCATGCGAAGGTTTATATGTCCTGATCTGACAGGATGGTTATTACAAATGTACACTACCGTTCAAATGTTTGGGATCACCCAATCAATTTTGTGTTTTCCATGAAAAGTCACACTTATTCACCACCATATGTTGTGAAATGAATAGAAAATAGAGTCAAGACATTGACAAGGTTAGAAATAATGATTTGTATTTGAAATAAGATTTTTTTTACATCAAACTTTGCTTTCGTCAAAGAATCCTCCATTTGCAGCAATTACAGCATTGCAGACCTTTGGCATTCTAGCTGTTAATTTGTTGAGGTAATCTGGAGAAATTGCACCCCACGCTTCCAGAAGCAGCTCCCACAAGTTGGATTGGTTGGATGGGCACTTCTTTGAGCAGATTGAGTTTCTGGAGCATCACATTTGTGGGGTCAATTAAACGCTCAAAATGGCCAGAAAAAGAGAACTTTCATCTGAAACTCGACAGTCTATTCTTGTTCTTAGAAATGAAGGCTATTCCATGCGAGAAATTGCCAAGAAATTGTAGATTTCCTACACCGGTGTGTACTACTCCCTTCAGAGGACAGCACAAACAGGCTCTAACAGGTACTATTTAATGAAGATGCCAGTTGGGGACCTGTGAGGCGTCTGTTTCTCAAACTAGAGACTCTAATGTACTTATCTTCTTGCTCAGTTGTGCAACGCGGCCTCCCACTTCTTTTTCTACTCTGGTTAGAGCCTGTTTGTGCTGTCCTCTGAAGGGAGTAGTACACACCGGTGTAGGAAATCTTCAATTTCTTAGCAATTTCTCGCATGGAATAGCCTTCATTTCTAAGAACAAGAATAGACTGTCGAGTTTCAGATGAAAGTTCTCTTTTTCTGGCCATTTTGAGCGTTTAATTGACCCCACAAATGTGATGCTCTAGAAACTCAATCTGCTCAAAGAAGTGCCCATCCAACCAATCCAACTTGTGGGAGCTGCTTCTGGAAGCGTGGGGTGCAATTTCTCCAGATTACCTCAACAAATTAACAGCTAGAATGCCAAAGGTCTGCAATGCTGTAATTGCTGCAAATGGAGGATTCTTTGACGAAAGCAAAGTTTGATGTAAAAAAAATCTTATTTCAAATACAAATCATTATTTCTAACCTTGTCAATGTCTTGACTCTATTTTCTATTCATTTCACAACATATGGTGGTGAATAAGTGTGACTTTTCATGGAAAACACGAAATTGTTTGGGTGATCCCAAACTTTTGAACGGTAGTGTAAGTCATGTGAAGGTTTATATGTCCTGATCTGACAGGATGGTTATTACAAATGTAAGTCATGTGAAGGTTTATATGTCCTGATCTGACAGGATAGTTATAACACATGTAAGTAATGTGAAGGTATGTCCTGATCTGACAGGATGGTTATTACACATATAAGTCATGTGAAGGTATGTCCTGAAATGACAGAATGGTTATTACACATGTTAGTCATGTGAAGATTTGTATGTCCTGATCTGACAGGATGGTTATTACACATGTAAGTAATGTGAAGGTTTATATCTCCTGATCTGACAGGATGGTTATTACACATGTAAGTAATGTGAAGGTTTATATCTCCTGATCTGACAGGATGGTTATTATACATGTAAGTAATATGAAGTTTTATATGTCCTGATCTGACAGGATGGTTATTACAAATGTAAGTCATGTGAAGGTTTATACCTCCTGATCTGACAGAATGGTTATTAGAAATGTAAGTCATGTGAAGGTTTATATCTCAAGATCTGACAGGATGGTTATTACAAATGTAAGTCATGTGAAGGTTTAAATGTCCTGATCTGACAGGAAGGTTATAACACATGTAAGTAATGTGAAGGTATGTCCTGATCTACAGGATGGTTATTACACATGTAAGTCAGGTGAAGGTTTATATGTCCTGATCTGACAGGATGGTTATTACAAATGCGAGTAATGTACAGGTTTATATGTGCTGATCTGACAGAATTTTTATTACAAATGTAAGTCATGTGAAGGTTTATAAGTCCTAACCTGACAGATGGTTATCACAAATATAAGTCATGTGACGGTTTATATGTCCTGATCTCACAGGATGGTTATTACAAATTTAGTAATGTGAAGGTTTATATGTCCTGATCTGACAGGATGGTTATTACAAATATAGGTCATGTGAAGGTTTATATCTCCTGATCTCACAGGATGGTTACTACACATGTAAGTCATGCGAAGGTTTATATGTCCTGATCTGACAGGATGGTTATTACAAATGTAAGTCATGTGAAGGTTTATATGTCCTGATCTGACAGGATGGTTATTACAAATGTAAGTCATGTGAAGGTTTATATGTCCTGATCTCACAGGATAGTTATAACACATGTAAGTAATGTGAAGGTATGTCCTGATCTGACAGGATGGTTATTACACATGTAAGTCATGTGAAAGTATGTCCTGATATGACAGAATGGTTATTACACATGTTAGTCATGTGAAGATTTGTATGTCCTGATCTGACAGGATGGTTATTACACATGTAAGTAATGTGAAGGTTTATATCTCCTGATCTGACAGGATGGTTATTACACATGTAAGTAATGTGAAGTTTTATATGTCCTGATCTGACAGGATGGTTATTACAAATGTAAGTCATGTGAATGTTTATACCTCCTGATCTGACAGAATGGTTATTAGAAATGTAAGTCATGTGAAGGTTTATATGTCCTGATCTGACAGGATGGTTATTATAAATGTATTTCATTTCAAGTTTTATATGTCCTGATCTGACAGGATGGTTATTACACATGTAAGTCATGTGAAGGTTTAGATGTCATGATCTGACAGAATGGTTATTACAAATGTAGTAATGTGAAGGTTTATATATCCTGATCTGACAGGATGGTCATTACAAATGTAAGTCATATGAAGTTTTATATGTCCTGATCTGACAGGATGGTTATTACACATGTAAGTAATGTGAAGGTATGTCCTGAACTACAGGATGGTTATTACACATGTAAGTCAGGTGAAGGTTTATATGTCCTGATCTGACAGGATGGTTATTACAAATGCGAGTAATGTACACGTTTATATGTGCTGATCTGACAGAATGTTTATTACAAATGTAAGTCATGTGAAGGTTTATAAGTCCTAACCTGACAGATGGTTATCACAAATATAAGTCATGTGACGGTTTATATATCCTGATCTCACAGGATGGTTATTACAAATTTAGTAATGTGAAGGTTTATATGTCCTGATCTGACAGGATGGTTATTACAAATATAGGTCATGTGAAGGTTTATATCTCCTGATCTCACAGGATGGTTACTACACATGTAAGTCATGCGAAGGTTTATATGTCCTGATCTGACAGGATGGTTATTACAAATGTAAGTCATGTGAAGGTTTATATGTCCTGATCTGACAGGATGGTTATTACAAATGTAAGTCATGTGAAGGTTTATATGTCCTGATCTCACAGGATAGTTATAACACATGTAAGTAATGTGAAGGTATGTCCTGATCTGACAGGATGGTTATTACACATGTAAGTCATGTGAAAGTATGTCCTGATATGACAGAATGGTTATTACACATGTTAGTCATGTGAAGATTTGTATGTCCTGATCTGACAGGAAGGTTATAACACATGTAAGTAATGTGAAGGTATGTCCTGATCTGACAGGATGGTTATTACACATGTAAGTAATGTGAAGGTTTATATCTCCTGATCTGACAGGATGGTTATTACAAATGCGAGTAATGTACAGGTTTATATGTGCTGATCTGACAGAATGTTTATTACAAATGTAAGTCATGTGAAGGTTTATAAGTCCTAAACTGACAGATGGTTATCACAAATATAAGTCATGTGACGGTTTATATGTCCTGATCTCACAGGATGGTTATTACAAATTTAGTAATGTGAAGGTTTATATGTCCTGATCTGACAGGATGGTTATTACAAATATAGGTCATGTGAAGGTTTATATCTCCTGATCACACAGGATGGTTACTACACATTTAAGTCATGCGAAGGTTTATATGTCCTGATCTGACAGGATGGTTATTACAAATGTAAGTCATGTGAAGGTTTATATGTCCTGATCTGACAGGATGGTTATTACAAATGTAAGTCATGTGAAGGTTTATATGTCCTGATCTCACAGGATAGTTATAACACATGTAAGTAATGTGAAGGTATGTCCTGATCTGACAGGATGGTTATTACACATGTAAGTCATGTGAAAGTATGTCCTGATATGACAGAATGGTTATTACACATGTTAGTCATGTGAAGATTTGTATGTCCTGATCTGACAGGATGGTTATTACACATGTAAGTAATGTGAAGGTTTATATCTCCTGATCTGACAGGATGGTTATTACACATGTAAGTAATGTGAAGGTTTATATCTCCTGATCTGACAGGATGGTTATTACACATGTAAGTAATGTGAAGTTTTATATGTCCTGATCTGACAGGATGGTTATTACAAATGTAAGTCATGTGAAGGTTTATACCTCCTGATCTGACAGAATGGTTATTAGAAATGTAAGTCATGTGAAGGTTTATATGTCCTGATCTGACAGGATGGTTATTATAAATGTATTTCATTTCAAGTTTTATATGTCCTGATCTGACAGGATGGTTATTACACATGTAAGTCATGTGAAGGTTTAGATGTCATGATCTGACAGAATGGTTATTACAAATGTAGTAATGTGAAGGTTTATATATCCTGATCTGACAGGATGGTAATTACAAATGTAAGTCATATGAAGTTTTATATGTCCTGATCTGACAGGATAGTTATTACACATGTAAGTAATGTGAAGGTATGTCCTGAACTACAGGATGGTTATTACACATGTAAGTCAGGTGAAGGTTTATATGTCCTGATCTGACAGGATGGTTATTACAAATGCGAGTAATGTACACGTTTATATGTGCTGATCTGACAGAATGTTTATTACAAATGTAAGTCATGTGAAGGTTTATAAGTCCTAACCTGACAGATGGTTATCACAAATATAAGTCATGTGACGGTTTATATGTCCTGATCTCACAGGATGGTTATTACAAATTTAGTAATGTGAAGGTTTATATGTCCTGATCTGACAGGATGGTTATTACAAATATAGGTCATGTGAAGGTTTATATCTCCTGATCTCACAGGATGGTTACTACACATGTAAGTCATGCGAAGGTTTATATGTCCTGATCTGACAGGATGGTTATTACAAATGTAAGTCATGTGAAGGTTTATATGTCCTGATCTGACAGGATGGTTATTACAAATGTAAGTCATGTGAAGGTTTATATGTCCTGATCTCACAGGATAGTTATAACACATGTAAGTAATGTGAAGGTATGTCCTGATCTGACAGGATGGTTATTACACATGTAAGTCATGTGAAAGTATGTCCTGATATGACAGAATGGTTATTACACATGTTAGTCATGTGAAGATTTGTATGTCCTGATCTGACAGGATGGTTATTACACATGTAAGTAATGTGAAGGTTTATATCTCCTGATCTGACAGGATGGTTATTACACATGTAAGTAATGTGAAGTTTTATATGTCCTGATCTGACAGGATGGTTATTACACATGTAAGTCATGTGAAGGTTTAGATGTCATGATCTGACAGAATGGTTATTACAAATGTAGTAATGTGAAGGTTTATATATCCTGATCTGACAGGATGGTCATTACAAATGTAAGTCATATGAAGTTTTATATGTCCTGATCTGACAGGATGGTTATTACACATGTAAGTAATGTGAAGGTATGTCCTGAACTACAGGATGGTTATTACACATGTAAGTCAGGTGAAGGTTTATATGTCCTGATCTGACAGGATGGTTATTACAAATGCGAGTAATGTACACGTTTATATGTGCTGATCTGACAGAATGTTTATTACAAATGTAAGTCATGTGAAGGTTTATAAGTCCTAACCTGACAGATGGTTATCACAAATATAAGTCATGTGACGGTTTATATATCCTGATCTCACAGGATGGTTATTACAAATTTAGTAATGTGAAGGTTTATATGTCCTGATCTGACAGGATGGTTATTACAAATATAGGTCATGTGAAGGTTTATATCTCCTGATCTCACAGGATGGTTACTACACATGTAAGTCATGCGAAGGTTTATATGTCCTGATCTGACAGGATGGTTATTACAAATGTAAGTCATGTGAAGGTTTATATGTCCTGATCTGACAGGATGGTTATTACAAATGTAAGTCATGTGAAGGTTTATATGTCCTGATCTCACAGGATAGTTATAACACATGTAAGTAATGTGAAGGTATGTCCTGATCTGACAGGATGGTTATTACACATGTAAGTCATGTGAAAGTATGTCCTGATATGACAGAATGGTTATTACACATGTTAGTCATGTGAAGATTTGTATGTCCTGATCTGACAGGAAGGTTATAACACATGTAAGTAATGTGAAGGTATGTCCTGATCTGACAGGATGGTTATTACACATGTAAGTAATGTGAAGGTTTATATCTCCTGATCTGACAGGATGGTTATTACAAATGCGAGTAATGTACAGGTTTATATGTGCTGATCTGACAGAATGTTTATTACAAATGTAAGTCATGTGAAGGTTTATAAGTCCTAAACTGACAGATGGTTATCACAAATATAAGTCATGTGACGGTTTATATGTCCTGATCTCACAGGATGGTTATTACAAATTTAGTAATGTGAAGGTTTATATGTCCTGATCTGACAGGATGGTTATTACAAAAAATAGGTCATGTGAAGGTTTATATCTCCTGATCACACAGGATGGTTACTACACATTTAAGTCATGCGAAGGTTTATATGTCCTGATCTGACAGGATGGTTATTACAAATGTAAGTCATGTGAAGGTTTATATGTCCTGATCTGACAGGATGGTTATTACAAATGTAAGTCATGTGAAGGTTTATATGTCCTGATCTCACAGGATAGTTATAACACATGTAAGTAATGTGAAGGTATGTCCTGATCTGACAGGATGGTTATTACACATGTAAGTCATGTGAAAGTATGTCCTGATATGACAGAATGGTTATTACACATGTTAGTCATGTGAAGATTTGTATGTCCTGATCTGACAGGATGGTTATTACACATGTAAGTAATGTGAAGGTTTATATCTCCTGATCTGACAGGATGGTTATTACACATGTAAGTAATGTGAAGGTTTATATCTCCTGATCTGACAGGATGGTTATTACACATGTAAGTAATGTGAAGTTTTATATGTCCTGATCTGACAGGATGGTTATTACAAATGTAAGTCATGTGAAGGTTTATACCTCCTGATCTGACAGAATGGTTATTAGAAATGTAAGTCATGTGAAGGTTTACATGTCCTGATCTGACAGGATGGTTATTATAAATGTATTTCATTTCAAGTTTTATATGTCCTGATCTGACAGGATGGTTATTACACATGTAAGTCATGTGAAGGTTTAGATGTCATGATCTGACAGAATGGTTATTACAAATGTAGTAATGTGAAGGTTTATATATCCTGATCTGACAGGATGGTAATTACAAATGTAAGTCATATGAAGTTTTATATGTCCTGATCTGACAGGATGGTTATTACACATGTAAGTAATGTGAAGGTATGTCCTGAACTACAGGATGGTTATTACACATGTAAGTCAGGTGAAGGTTTATATGTCCTGATCTGACAGGATGGTTATTACAAATGCGAGTAATGTACACGTTTATATGTGCTGATCTGACAGAATGTTTATTACAAATGTAAGTCATGTGAAGGTTTATAAGTCCTAACCTGACAGATGGTTATCACAAATATAAGTCATGTGACGGTTTATATGTCCTGATCTCACAGGATGGTTATTACAAATTTAGTAATGTGAAGGTTTATATGTCCTGATCTGACAGGATGGTTATTACAAATATAGGTCATGTGAAGGTTTATATCTCCTGATCTCACAGGATGGTTACTACACATGTAAGTCATGCGAAGGTTTATATGTCCTGATCTGACAGGATGGTTATTACAAATGTAAGTCATGTGAAGGTTTATATGTCCTGATCTGACAGGATGGTTATTACAAATGTAAGTCATGTGAAGGTTTATATGTCCTGATCTCACAGGATAGTTATAACACATGTAAGTAATGTGAAGGTATGTCCTGATCTGACAGGATGGTTGTTACACATGTAAGTCATGTGAAAGTATGTCCTGATATGACAGAATGGTTATTACACATGTTAGTCATGTGAAGATTTGTATGTCCTGATCTGACAGGATGGTTATTACACATGTAAGTAATGTGAAGGTTTATATCTCCTGATCTGACAGGATGGTTATTACACATGTAAGTAATGTGAAGTTTTATATGTCCTGATCTGACAGGATGGTTATTACAAATGTAAGTCATGTGAAGGTTTATATGTCCTGATCTGACAGGATGGTTATTATAAATGTGTTTCATTTCAAGTTTTATATGTCCTGATCTGACAGGATGGTTATTACACATGTAAGTCATGTGAAGGTTTATATGTCATGATCTGAAAGAATGGTTATTACAAATGTAGTAATGTGAAGGTTTATATATCCTGATCTGACAGGATGGTCATTACAAATGTAAGTCATATGAAGTTTTATATGTCCTGATCTGACAGGATGGTTATTACACATGTAATAATGTGAAGGTTTATATGTCCTGATCTGACAGCATGGTTATTACAAATGTAAGTCATGGGAAGGTTTATATCTCCTGATCTGACAGGATGGTTATTGCAGATGTAAGTCATGTGAAGGTTTATATGTCCTGATCTGACAGGATGGTTATTACACATCTAAGTAATGTGAAGGTTTATATCTCCTGATCTGACAAGATGGTTATAACACATGTAAGTAATGTGAAGGTATGTCCTGATCTGACAGGATGGTTATTACACATGTAAGTCATGTGAAGGTATGTCCTGAAATGACAGAATGGTTATTACACATGTTAGTCATGTGAAGATTTGTATGTCCTGATCTGACAGGATGGTTATTACACATGTAAGTAATGTGAAGGTTTATATCTCCTGATCTGACAGGATGGTTATTACATATGTAAGTAATGTGAAGGTTTATATCTCCTGATCTGACAGGATGGTTATTACAAATGTAAGTCATGTGAAGGTTTATATGTCCTGATCTGACAGGATGGTTATTACAAATGTAAGTCATGCGAAGGTTTATACCTCCTGATCTGACAGAATGGTTATTAGAAATGTAAGTCATGTGAAGGTTTATATCTCAAGATCTGACAGGATGGTTATTACAAATGTAAGTCATGTGAAGGTTTAAATGTCCTGATCTGACAGGAAGGTTATAACACATGTAAGTAATGTGAAGGTATGTCCTGATCTACAGGAATGTTATTACACATGTAAGTCAGGTGAAGGTTTATATGTCCTGATCTGACAGGATGGTTATTACAAATGCGAGTAATGTACAGGTTTATATGTGCTGATCTGACAGAATGTTTATTACAAATGTAAGTCATGTGAAGGTTTATAAGTCCTAACCTGACAGATGGTTATCACAAATATAAGTCATGTGAAGGTTTATATGTCCTGATCTCACAGGATGGTTATTACAAATTTAGTAATGTGAAGGTTTATATGTCCTGATCTAACAGGATGTAAATTACAAATATAGGTCATGTGAAGATTTATATCTCAAGATCTGACAGGATGGTTATTACAAATGTAAGTCATGTGAAGGTTTAAATGTCCTGATCTGACAGGAAGGTTATAACACATGTAAGTAATGTGAAGGTATGTCCTGATCTACAGGATGGTTATTACACATGTAAGTCAGGTGAAGGTTTATATGTCCTGATCTGACAGGATGG
This sequence comes from Lampris incognitus, assembly GCF_029633865.1. Classification (NCBI taxonomy): domain Eukaryota; kingdom Metazoa; phylum Chordata; class Actinopteri; order Lampriformes; family Lampridae; genus Lampris; species Lampris incognitus. The sequence continues at coordinate 54,059,352 of NC_079213.1, read as the reverse complement.
TTATTACAAATGCGAGTAATGTACAGGTTTATATGTGCTGATCTGACAGAATGTTTATTACAAATGTAAGTCATGTGAAGGTTTATAAGTCCTAACCTGACAGATGGTTATCACAAATATAAGTCATGTGACGGTTTATATGTCCTGATCTCACAGGATGGTTATTACAAATTTAGTAATGTGAAGGTTTATATGTCCTGATCTGACAGGATGTAAATTACAAATATAGGTCATGTGAAGATTTATATCTCCTGATCTCACAGGATGGTTACTACACATGTAAGTCATGCGAAGGTTTATATGTCCTGATCTGACAGGATGGTTATTACAAATGTAAGTCATGTGAAGGTTTATATGTCCTGATCTGACAGGATGGTTATTACAAATGTAAGTCATGTGAAGGTTTATATGTCCTGATCTCACAGGATAGTTATAACACATGTAAGTAATGTGAAGGTATGTCCTGATCTGACAGGATGGTTATTACACATGTAAGTCATGTTAAAGTATGTCCTGATATGACAGAATGGTTATTACACATGTAAGTAATGTGAAGGTTTATATCTCCTGATCTGACAGGATGGTTATTATACATGTAAGTAATATGAAGTTTTATATGTCCTGATCTGACAGGATGGTTATTACAAATGTAAGTCATGTGAAGGTTTATACCTCCTGATCTGACAGAATGGTTATTAGAAATGTAAGTCATGTGAAGGTTTATATCTCAAGATCTGACAGGATGGTTATTACAAATGTAAGTCATGTGAAGGTTTAAATGTCCTGATCTGACAGGAAGGTTATAACAGATGTAAGTAATGTGAAGGTATGTCCTGATCTGACAGGATGGTTATTTCACATGTAAGTCATGTGAAGGATTATATGTCCTGATCTGACAAGATGGTTATTAAAAATGCAAGTAATGTGAAGGTTTATACCTCCTGATCTGACAGAATGGTTATTAGAAATGTAAGTCATGTGAAGGTTTATATGTCCTGATCTGACAGGATGGTTATTATAAATGTATTTCATTTCAAGTTTTATATGTCCTGATCTGACAGGATAGTTATTACACATGTAAGTCATGTGAAGGTTTATATGTCATGATCTGACAGAATGGTTATTACAAATGTAGTAATGTGAAGGTTTATATATCCTGATCTGACAGGATTGTCATTACAAATGTAAGTCATATGAAGTTTTATATGTCCTGATCTGACAGCATGGTTATTACAAATGTAAGTCATCGGAAGGTTTATATCTCCTGATCTGACAGGATGGTTATTGCAGATGTAAGTCATGTGAAGGTTTATATGTCCTGATCTGACAGGATGGTTATTACACATCTAAGTAATGTGAAGGTTTATATCTCCTGATCTGACAAGATGGTTATAACACATGTAAGTAATGTGAAGGTATGTCCTGATCTGACAGGATGGTTATTACACATGTAAGTCATGTGAAGGTATGTCCTGAAATGACAGAATGGTTATTACACATGTTAGTCATGTGAAGATTTGTATGTGCTGATCTGACAGGATGGTTATTACACATTTAAGTAATGTGAAGGTTTATATCTCCTGATCTGACAGGATGGTTATTACACATGTAAGTAATGTGAAGGTTTATATCTCCTGATCTGACAGGATGGTTATTATACATGTAAGTAATGTGAAGTTTTATATGTCCTGATCTGACAGGATGGTTATTACAAATGTAAGTCATGTGAAGGTTTATAACTCCTGATCTGACAGAATGGTTATTAGAAATGTAAGTCATGTGAAGGTTTATATCTCAAGATCTGACAGGATGGTTATTACAAATGTAAGTCATGTGAAGGTTTAAATGTCCTGATCTGAAAGGAAGGTTATAACACACGTAAGTAATGTGAAGGTATGTCCTGATCTACAGGATGGTTATTACACATGTAAGTCAGGTGAAGGTTTATATGTCCTGATCTGACAGGATGGTTATTACAAATGCGAGTAATGTACAGGTTTATATGTGCTGATCTGACAGAATGTTTATTACAAATGTAAGTCATGTGAAGGTTTATAAGTCCTAACCTGACAGATGGTTATCACAAATATAAGTCATGTGACGGTTTATATGTCCTGATCTCACAGGATGGTTATTACAAATGTAAGTCATGTGAAGGTTTATATGTCCTGATCTCACAGGGTAGTTATAACACATGTAAGTAATGTGAAGGTATGTCCTGATCTGACAGGATGGTTATTACACATGTAAGTCATGTTAAAGTATGTCCTGATATGACAGAATGGTTATTACACATGTAAGTAATGTGAAGGTTTATATCTCCTGATCTGACAGGATTGTTATTATACATGTAAGTAATATGAAGTTTTATATGTCCTGATCTGACAGGATGGTTATTACAAATGTAAGTCATGTGAAGGTTTATACCTCCTGATCTGACAGAATGGTTATTAGAAATGTAAGTCATGTGAAGGTTTATATCTCAAGATCTGACAGGATGGTTATTACAAATGTAAGTCATGTGAAGGTTTAAATGTCCTGATCTGACAGGAAGGTTATAACACATGTAAGTAATGTGAAGGTATGTCCTGATCTACAGGATGGTTATTACACATGTAAGTCAGGTGAAGGTTTATATGTCCTGATCTGACAGGATGGTTATTACAAATGCGAGTAATGTGCAGGTTTATATGTGCTGATCTGACAGAATGTTTATTACAAATGTAAGTCATGTGAAGGTTTATATCTCCTGATCTGACAGGATGGTTATCACAAATATAAGTCATGTGACGGTTTATATGTCCTGATCTCACAGGATGGTTATTACAAATTTAGTAATGTGAAGGTTTATATGTCCTGATCTGACAGGATGGTTATTACAAATATAGGTCATGTGAAGGTTTATATCTCCTGATCTCACAGGATGGTTACTACACATGTAAGTCATGCGAAGGTTTATATGTCCTGATCTGACAGGATGGTTATTACAAATATAAGTCATGTGAAGGTTTATATGTCCTGATCTGACAGGATGGTTATTACAAATGTAAGTCATGTGAAGGTTTATATGTCCTGATCTCACAGGATAGTTATAACACATGTAAGTAATGTGAAGGTATGTCCTGATCTGACAGGATGGTTATTACACATGTAAGTCATGTGAAAGTATGTCCTGATATGACAGAATGGTTATTACACATGTTAGTCATGTGAAGATTTGTATGTCCTGATCTGACAGGATGGTTATTACACATGTAAGTAATGTGAAGGTTTATATCTCCTGATCTGACAGGATGGTTATTACACATGTAAGTAACGTGAAGGTTTATATCTCCTGATCTGACAGGATGGTTATTAGAAATGTAAGTCATGTGAAGGTTTATACCTCCTGATCTGACAGAATGGTTATTAGAAATGTAAGTCATGTGAAGGTTTATACCTCCTGATCTGACAGAATGGTTATTAGAAATGTAAGTCATGTGAAGGTTTATATGTCCTGATCTGACAGGATGGTTATTATAAATGTATTTCATTTCAAGTTTTATATGTCCTGATCTGACAGGATGGTTATAACAAATGTAAGTCATGTGAAGGTTTATATGTCCTGATCTGACAGGATGGTTATTATAAATGTATTTCATTTCAAGTTTTATATGTCCTGATCTGACAGGATGGTTATTACACATGTAAGTCATGTGAAGGTTTATATGTCATGATCTGACAGAATGGTTATTACAAATGTAGTAATGTGAAGGTTTATATGTCCTGATCTGACAGGATGGTCATTACAAATGTAAGTCATATGAAGTTTTATGTGTCCTGATCTGACAGGATGGTTATTACACATGTAATAATGTGAAGGTTTATATGTCCTGATCTGACAGCATGGTTATTACAAATGTAAGTCATGGGAAGGTTTATATCTCCTGATCTGACAGGATGGTTATTGCAGATGTAAGTCATGTGAAGGTTTATATGTCCTGATGTGACAGGATAATTATTACACATGTAAGTAATGTGAATGTTCATATCTCCTGATCTGACTGGATGGTTATTACACATGTAAGTCATGTGAAGTTTTATATGTCCTTCTCTGACAGGATGGTTATTACAAATGTAAGTCATGTGAAGGTTTATATGTCCTTCTCTGACAGGATGGTTATAACACATGTAAGTAATGTGAAGGTTTATATGTCCTGATCTGACAGGATGGTTATTACACATGTAAGTCATGTGAAGGTTTATATGTCCTGATCTCACAGGATGGTTATTACAAATGTAAGTCATGTGAAGGTTTATATGTCCTGATCTGACAGGATGGTTATAACACATGTAAGTAATGTGAAGGTATGTCCTGATCTACAGGATGGTTATTACACATGTAAGTCATGTGAAGGTTTATATCTCCTGATCTCACAGGATGGTTACTACACATGTAAGTCATGCGAAGGTTTACATATCCTGATCTGACAGGATGGTTATTACAAATGTAAGTCATGTGAAGGTTTATATGTCCTGATCTGAAAGGATGGTTATTACAAATGTAAGTCATGTGAAAGTATGTCCTGATATGACAGAATGGTTATTACACATGTTAGTCATGTGAAGATTTGTATGTCCTGATCTGACAGGATGGTTATTACAAATGTAAGTCATGTGAAGGTTTATATGTCCTGATCTGACAGGATGGTTATAACACATGTAAGTAATGTGAAGGTATGTCCTGATCTACAGGATGGTTATTACACATGTAAGTCATGTGAAGGTTTATATGTCCTGATCTGACAGGATGGTTATTACAAATGCAAGTAATGTAAAGGTTTATATATGCTGATCTGACAGAATGTTTATTACAAATGTAAGTCATGTGAAGGTTTATATGTCCTGATCTCACAGGATGGTTATTACAAATTTAGTAATGTGAAGGTTTATATGTCCTGATCTGACAGGATGGTTATTACAAATATAAGTCATATGAAGGTTTATATCTCCTGATCTGACAGGATAGTTACTACACATGTAAGTCATGCGAAGGTTTATATGTCCTGATCTGACAGGATGGTTATTACAAATGTACACTACCGTTCAAATGTTTGGGATCACCCAAACAATTTTGTGTTTTCCATGAAAAGTCACACTTATTCACCACCATATGTTGTGAAATGAATAGAAAATAGAGTCAAGACATTGACAAGGTTAGAAATAATGATTTGTATTTGAAATAAGATTTTTTTTACATCAAACTTTGCTTTCGTCAAAGAATCCTCCATTTGCAGCAATTACAGCATTGCAGACCTTTGGCATTCTAGCTGTTAATTTGTTGAGGTAATCTGGAGAAATTGCACCCCACGCTTCCAGAAGCAGCTCCCACAAGTTGGATTGGTTGGATGGGCACTTCTTTGAGCAGATTGAGTTTCTGGAGCATCACATTTGTGGGGTCAATTAAACGCTCAAAATGGCCAGAAAAAGAGAACTTTCATCTGAAACTCGACAGTCTATTCTTGTTCTTAGAAATGAAGGCTATTCCATGCGAGAAATTGCCAAGAAATTGTAGATTTCCAACACCGGTGTGTACTACTCCCTTCAGAGGACAGCACAAACAGGCTCTAACAGGTACTATTTAATGAAGATGCCAGTTGGGGACCTGTGAGGCGTCTGTTTCTCAAACTAGAGACTCTAATGTACTTATCTTCTTGCTCAGTTGTGCAACGCGGCCTCCCACTTCTTTTTCTACTCTGGTTAGAGCCTGTTTGTGCTGTCCTCTGAAGGGAGTAGTACACACCTGTGTAGGAAATCTTCAATTTCTTAGCAATTTCTCGCATTGAATAGCCTTCATTTCTAAGAACAAGAATAGACTGTCGAGTTTCAGATGAAAGTTCTCTTTTTCTGGCCATTTTGAGCGTTTAATTGACCCCACAAATGTGATGCTCCAGAAACTCAATCTGCTCAAAGAAGTGCCCATCCAACCAATCCAACTTGTGGGAGCTGCTTCTGGAAGCGTGGGGTGCAATTTCTCCAGATTACCTCAACAAATTAACAGCTAGAATGCCAAAGGTCTGCAATGCTGTAATTGCTGCAAATGGAGGATTCTTTGACGAAAGCAAAGTTTGATGTAAAAAAAATCTTATTTCAAATACAAATCATTATTTCTAACCTTGTCAATGTCTTGACTCTATTTTCTATTCATTTCACAACATATGGTGGTGAATAAGTGTGACTTTTCATGGAAAACACGAAATTGTTTGGGTGATCCCAAACTTTTGAACGGTAGTGTAAGTCATGTGAAGGTTTATATGTCCTAATCTGACAGGATGGTTATTACAAATGTAAGTCATGTGAAGGTTTATATGTCCTGATCTGACAGGATAGTTATAACACATGTAAGTAATGTGAAGGTATGTCCTGATCTGACAGGATGGTTATTACACATGTAAGTCATGTGAAGGTATGTCCTGAAATGACAGAATGGTTATTACACATGTTAGTCATGTGAAGATTTGTATGTCCTGATCTGACAGGATGGTTATTACACATGTAAGTAATGTGAAGGTTTACATCTCCTGATCTGACAGGATGGTTATTACACATGTAAGTAATGTGAAGGTTTATATCTCCTGATCTGACAGGAAGGTTATAACACATGTAAGTAATGTGAAGGTATGTCCTGATCTACAGGATGGTTATTACACATGTAAGTCAGGTGAAGGTTTATATGTCCTGATCTGACAGGATGGTTATTACAAATGCGAGTAATGTACAGGTTTATATGTGCTGATCTGACAGAATGTTTATTACAAATGTAAGTCATGTGAAGGTTTATAAGTCCTAACCTGACAGATGGTTATCACAAATATAAGTCATGTGACGGTTTATATGTCCTGATCTCACAGGATGGTTATTACAAATTTAGTAATGTGAAGGTTTATATGTCCTGATCTGACAGGATGGTTATTACAAATATAGGTCATGTGAAGGTTTATATCTCCTGATCTCACAGGATGGTTACTACACATGTAAGTCATGCGAAGGTTTATATGTCCTGATCTGACAGGATGGTTATTACAAATGTAAGTCATGTGAAGGTTTATATGTCCTGATCTGACAGGATGGTTATTACAAATGTAAGTCATGTGAAGGTTTATATGTCCTGATCTCACAGGATAGTTATAACACATGTAAGTAATGTGAAGGTATGTCCTGATCTGACAGGATGGTTATTACACATGTAAGTCATGTGAAAGTATGTCCTGATATGACAGAATGGTTATTACACATGTAAGTAATGTGAAGGTTTATATCTCCTGATCTGACAGGATGGTTATTATACATGTAAGTAATATGAAGTTTTATATGTCCTGATCTGACAGGATGGTTATTACAAATGTAAGTCATGTGAAGGTTTATACCTCCTGATCTGACAGAATGGTTATTAGAAATGTAAGTCATGTGAAGGTTTATATCTCAAGATCTGACAGGATGGTTATTACAAATGTAAGTCATGTGAAGGTTTAAATGTCCTGATCTGACAGGAAGGTTATAACACATGTAAGTAATGTGAAGGTATGTCCTGATCTACAGGATGGTTATTACACATGTAAGTCAGGTGAAGGTTTATATGTCCTGATCTGACAGGATGGTTATTACAAATGCGAGTAATGTGCAGGTTTATATGTGCTGATCTGACAGAATGTTTATTACAAATGTAAGTCATGTGAAGGTTTATGTCTCCTGATCTGACAGGATGGTTATCACAAATATAAGTCATGTGACGGTTTATATGTCCTGATCTCACAGGATGGTTATTACAAATTTAGTAATGTGAAGGTTTATATGTCCTGATCTGACAGGATGGTTATTACAAATATAGGTCATGTGAAGGTTTATATCTCCTGATCTCACAGGATGGTTACTACACATGTAAGTCATGCGAAGGTTTATATGTCCTGATCTGACAGGATGGTTATTACAAATATAAGTCATGTGAAGGTTTATATGTCCTGATCTGACAGGATGGTTATTACAAATGTAAGTCATGTGAAGGTTTATATGTCCTGATCTCACAGGATAGTTATAACACATGTAAGTAATGTGAAGGTATGTCCTGATCTGACAGGATGGTTATTACACATGTAAGTCATGTGAAAGTATGTCCTGATATGACAGAATGGTTATTACACATGTTAGTCATGTGAAGGTTTATATCTCCTGATCTGACAGGATGGTTATTAGAAATGTAAGTCATGTGAAGGTTTATACCTCCTGATCTGACAGAATGGTTATTAGAAATGTAAGTCATGTGAAGGTTTATACCTCCTGATCTGACAGAATGGTTATTAGAAATGTAAGTCATGTGAAGGTTTATATGTCCTGATCTGACAGGATGGTTATTATAAATGTATTTCATTTCAAGTTTTATATGTCCTGATCTGACAGGATGGTTATTACAAATGTAAGTCATGTGAAGGTTTATATGTCCTGATCTGACAGGATGGTTATTATAAATGTATTTCATTTCAAGTTTTATATGTCCTGATCTGACAGGATGGTTATTACACATGTAAGTCATGTGAAGGTTTATATGTCATGATCTGACAGAATGGTTATTACAAATGTAGTAATGTGAAGGTTTATATGTCCTGATCTGACAGGATGGTCATTACAAATGTAAGTCATATGAAGTTTTATGTGTCTTGATCTGACAGGATGGTTATTACACATGTAATAATGTGAAGGTTTATATGTCCTGATCTGACAGCATGGTTATTACAAATGTAAGTCATGGGAAGGTTTATATCTCCTGATCTGACAGGATGGTTATTGCAGATGTAAGTCATGTGAAGGTTTATATGTCCTGATGTGACAGGATAATTATTACACATGTAAGTAATGTGAATGTTCATATCTCCTGATCTGACTGGATGGTTATTACACATGTAAGTCATGTGAAGTTTTATATGTCCTTCTCTGACAGGATGGTTATTACAAATGTAAGTCATGTGAAGGTTTATATGTCCTTCTCTGACAGGATGGTTATAACACATGTAAGTAATGTGAAGGTTTATATGTCCTGATCTGACAGGATGGTTATTACACATGTAAGTCATGTGAAGGTTTATATGTCCTGATCTCACAGGATGGTTATTACAAATGTAAGTCATGTGAAGGTTTATATGTCCTGATCTGACAGGATGGTTATAACACATGTAAGTAATGTGAAGGTATGTCCTGATCTACAGGATGGTTATTACACATGTAAGTCATGTGAAGGTTTATATCTCCTGATCTCACAGGATGGTTACTACACATGTAAGTCATGCGAAGGTTTATATATCCGGATCTGACAGGATGGTTATTACAAATGTAAGTCATGTGAAGGTTTATATGTCCTGATCTGAAAGGATGGTTATTACAAATGTAAGTCATGTGAAAGTATGTCCTGATATGACAGAATGGTTATTACACATGTTAGTCATGTGAAGATTTGTATGTCCTGATCTGACAGGATGGTTATTACAAATGTAAGTCATGTGAAGGTTTATATGTCCTGATCTGACAGGATGGTTATAACACATGTAAGTAATGTGAAGGTATGTCCTGATCTACAGGATGGTTATTACACATGTAAGTCATGTGAAGGTTTATATGTCCTGATCTGACAGGATGGTTATTACAAATGCAAGTAATGTAAAGGTTTATATATGCTGATCTGACAGAATGTTTATTACAAATGTAAGTCATGTGAAGGTTTATATGTCCTGATCTCACAGGATGGTTATTACAAATTTAGTAATGTGAAGGTTTATATGTCCTGATCTGACAGGATGGTTATTACAAATATAAGTCATATGAAGGTTTATATCTCCTGATCTCACAGGATAGTTACTACACATGTAAGTCATGCGAAGGTTTATATGTCCTGATCTGACAGGATGGTTATTACAAATGTACACTACCGTTCAAATGTTTGGGATCACCCAAACAATTTTGTGTTTTCCATGAAAAGTCACACTTATTCACCACCATATGTTGTGAAATGAATAGAAAATAGAGTCAAGACATTGACAAGGTTAGAAATAATGATTTGTATTTGAAATAAGATTTTTTTACATCAAACTTTGCTTTCGTCAAAGAATCCTCCATTTGCAGCAATTACAGCATTGCAGACCTTTGGCATTCTAGCTGTTAATTTGTTGAGGTAATCTGGAGAAATTGCACCCCACGCTTCCAGAAGCAGCTCCCACAAGTTGGATTGGTTGGATGGGCACTTCTTTGAGCAGATTGAGTTTCTGGAGCATCACATTTGTGGGGTCAATTAAACGCTCAAAATGGCCAGAAAAAGAGAACTTTCATCTGAAACTCGACAGTCTATTCTTGTTCTTAGAAATGAAGGCTATTCCATGCGAGAAATTGCCAAGAAATTGTAGATTTCCTACACCGGTGTGTACTACTCCCTTCAGAGGACAGCACAAACAGGCTCTAACAGGTACTATTTAATGAAGATGCCAGTTGGGGACCTGTGAGGCGTCTGTTTCTCAAACTAGAGACTCTAATGTACTTATCTTCTTGCTCAGTTGTGCAACGCGGCCTCCCACTTCTTTTTCTACTCTGGTTAGAGCCTGTTTGTGCGGTCCTCTGAAGGGAGTAGTACACACCTGTGTAGGAAATCTTCAATTTCTTAGCAATTTCTCGCATGGAATAGCCTTCATTTCTAAGAACAAGAATAGACTGTCGAGTTTCAGATGAAAGTTCTCTTTTTCTGGCCATTTTGAGCGTTTAATTGACCCCACAAATGTGATGCTCCAGAAACTCAATCTGCTCAAAGAAGTGCCCATCCAACCAATCCAACTTGTGGGAGCTGCTTCTGGAAGCGTGGGGTGCAATTTCTCCAGATTACCTCAACAAATTAACAGCTAGAATGCCAAAGGTCTGCAATGCTGTAATTGCTGCAAATGGAGGATTCTTTGACGAAAGCAAAGTTTGATGTAAAAAAAATCTTATTTCAAATACAAATCATTATTTCTAACCTTGTCAATGTCTTGACTCTATTTTCTATTCATTTCACAACATATGGTGGTGAATAAGTGTGACTTTTCATGGAAAACACGAAATTGTTTGGGTGATCCCAAACTTTTGAACGGTAGTGTAAGTCATGTGAAGGTTTATATGTCCTAATCTGACAGGATGGTTATTACAAATGTAAGTCATGTGAAGGTTTATATGTCCTGATCTGACAGGATAGTTATAACACATGTAAGTAATGTGAAGGTATGTCCTGATCTGACAGGATGGTTATTACACATGTAAGTCATGTGAAGGTATGTCCTGAAATGACAGAATGGTTATTACACATGTTAGTCATGTGAAGATTTGTATGTCCTGATCTGACAGGATGGTTATTACACATGTAAGTAATGTGAAGGTTTACATCTCCTGATCTGACAGGAAGGTTATAACACATGTAAGTAATGTGAAGGTATGTCCTGATCTACAGGATGGTTATTACACATGTAAGTCAGGTGAAGGTTTATATGTCCTGATCTGACAGGATGGTTATTACAAATGCGAGTAATGTACAGGTTTATATGTGCTGATCTGACAGAATGTTTATTACAAATGTAAGTCATGTGAAGGTTTATAAGTCCTAACCTGACAGATGGTTATCACAAATATAAGTCATGTGACGGTTTATATGTCCTGATCTCACAGGATGGTTATTACAAATTTAGTAATGTGAAGGTTTATATGTCCTGATCTGACAGGATGTAAATTACAAATATAGGTCATGTGAAGATTTATATCTCCTGATCTCACAGGATGGTTACTACACATGTAAGTCATGCGAAGGTTTATATGTCCTGATCTGACAGGATGGTTATTACAAATGTAAGTCATGTGAAGGTTTATATGTCCTGATCTGACAGGATGGTTATTACAAATGTAAGTCATGTGAAGGTTTATATGTCCTGATCTCACAGGATAGTTATAACACATGTAAGTAATGTGAAGGTATGTCCTGATCTGACAGGATGGTTATTACACATGTAAGTCATGTTAAAGTATGTCCTGATATGACAGAATGGTTATTACACATGTAAGTAATGTGAAGGTTTATATCTCCTGATCTGACAGGATGGTTATTATACATGTAAGTAATATGAAGTTTTATATGTCCTGATCTGACAGGATGGTTATTACAAATGTAAGTCATGTGAAGGTTTATACCTCATGATCTGACAGAATGGTTATTAGAAATGTAAGTCATGTGAAGGTTTATATCTCAAGATCTGACAGGATGGTTATTACAAATGTAAGTCATGTGAAGGTTTAAATGTCCTGATCTGACAGGAAGGTTATAACAGATGTAAGTAATGTGAAGGTATGTCCTGATCTGACAGGATGGTTATTTCACATGTAAGTCATGTGAAGGATTATATGTCCTGATCTGACAAGATGGTTATTAAAAATGCAAGTAATGTGAAGGTTTATACCTCCTGATCTGACAGAATGGTTATTAGAAATGTAAGTCATGTGAAGGTTTATATGTCCTGATCTGACAGGATGGTTATTATAAATGTATTTCATTTCAAGTTTTATATGTCCTGATCTGACAGGATAGTTATTACACATGTAAGTCATGTGAAGGTTTATATGTCATGATCTGACAGAATGGTTATTACAAATGTAGTAATGTGAAGGTTTATATATCCTGATCTGACAGGATGGTCATTACAAATGTAAGTCATATGAAGTTTTATATGTCCTGATCTGAAAGGATGGTTATTACACATGTAATAATGTGAAGGTTTATATGTCCTGATCTGACAGCATGGTTATTACAAATGTAAGTCATGGGAAGGTTTATATCTCCTGATCTGACAGGATGGTTATTGCAGATGTAAGTCATGTGAAGGTTTATATGTCCTGATCTGACAGGATGGTTATTACACATCTAAGTAATGTGAAGGTTTATATCTCCTGATCTGACAAGATGGTTATAACACATGTAAGTAATGTGAAGGTATGTCCTGATCTGACAGGATGGTTATTACACATGTAAGTCATGTGAAGGTATGTCCTGAAATGACAGAATGGTTATTACACATGTTAGTCATGTGAAGATTTGTATGTCCTGATCTGACAGGATGGTTATTACACATTTAAGTAATGTGAAGGTTTATATCTCCTGATCTGACAGGATGGTTATTACACATGTAAGTAATGTGAAGGTTTATATCTCCTGATCTGACAGGATGGTTATTATACATGTAAGTAATGTGAAGTTTTATATGTCCTGATCTGACAGGATGGTTATTACAAATGTAAGTCATGTGAAGGTTTATAACTCCTGGTCTGACAGAATGGTTATTAGAAATGTAAGTCATGTGAAGGTTTATATCTCAAGATCTGACAGGATGGTTATTACAAATGTAAGTCATGTGAAGGTTTAAATGTCCTGATCTGACAGGAAGGTTATAACACATGTAAGTAATGTGAAGGTATGTCCTGATCTACAGGATGGTTATTATACATGTAAGTCAGGTGAAGGTTTATATGTCCTGATCTGACAGGATGGTTATTACAAATGCGAGTAATGTACAGGTTTATATGTGCTGATCTGACAGAATGTTTATTACAAATGTAAGTCATGTGAAGGTTTATAAGTCCTAACCTGACAGATGGTTATCACAAATATAAGTCATGTGACGGTTTATATGTCCTGATCTCACAGGATGGTTATTACAAATGTAAGTCATTTGAAGGTTTATATGTCCTGATCTCACAGGGTAGTTATAACACATGTAAGTAATGTGAAGGTATGTCCTGATCTGACAGGATGGTTATTACACATGTAAGTCATGTTAAAGTATGTCCTGATATGACAGAATGGTTATTACACATGTAAGTAATGTGAAGGTTTATATCTCCTGATCTGACAGGATGGTTATTACAAATGTAAGTCATGTGAAGGTTTATACCTCCTGATCTGACAGAATGGTTATTAGAAATGTAAGTCATGTGAAGGTTTATATCTCAAGATCTGACAGGATGGTTATTACAAATGTAAGTCATGTGAAGGTTTAAATGTCCTGATCTGACAGGAAGGTTATAACACATGTAAGTAATGTGAAGGTATGTCCTGATCTACAGGATGGTTATTACACATGTAAGTCAGGTGAAGGTTTATATGTCCTGATCTGACAGGATGGTTATTACAAATGCGAGTAATGTGCAGGTTTATATGTGCTGATCTGACAGAATGTTTATTACAAATGTAAGTCATGTGAAGGTTTATAAGTCCTAACCTGACAGATGGTTATCACAAATATAAGTCATGTGACGGTTTATATGTCCTGATCTCACAGGATGGTTATTACAAATTTAGTAATGTGAAGGTTTATATGTCCTGATCTGACAGGATGGTTATTACAAATATAGGTCATGTGAAGGTTTATATCTCCTGATCTCACAGGATGGTTACTACACATGTAAGTCATGCGAAGGTTTATATGTCCTGATCTGACAGGATGGTTATTACAAATATAAGTCATGTGAAGGTTTATATGTCCTGATCTGACAGGATGGTTATTACAAATGTAAGTCATGTGAAGGTTTATATGTCCTGATCTCACAGGATAGTTATAACACATGTAAGTAATGTGAAGGTATGTCCTGATCTGACAGGATGGTTATTACACATGTAAGTCATGTGAAAGTATGTCCTGATATGACAGAATGGTTATTACACATGTTAGTCATGTGAAGATTTGTATGTCCTGATCTGACAGGATGGTTATTACACATGTAAGTAATGTGAAGGTTTATATCTCCTGATCTGACAGGATGGTTATTACACATGTAAGTAATGTGAAGGTTTATATCTCCTGATCTGACAGGATGGTTATTAGAAATGTAAGTCATGTGAAGGTTTATACCTCCTGATCTGACGGAATGGTTATTAGAAATGTAAGTCATGTGAAGGTTTATACCTCCTGATCTGACAGAATGGTTATTAGAAATGTAAGTCATGTGAAGGTTTATATGTCCTGATCTGACAGGATGGTTATTATAAATGTATTTCATTTCAAGTTTTATATGTCCTGATCTGACAGGATGGTTATTACACATGTAAGTCATGTGAAGGTTTATATGTCATGATCTGACAGAATGGTTATTACAAATGTAGTAATGTGAAGGTTTATATGTCCTGATCTGACAGGATGGTCATTACAAATGTAAGTCATATGAAGTTTTATGTGTCCTGATCTGACAGGATGGTTATTACACATGTAATAATGTGAAGGTTTATATGTCCTGATCTGACAGCATGGTTATTACAAATGTAAGTCATGGGAAGGTTTATATCTCCTGATCTGACAGGATGGTTATTGCAGATGTAAGTCATGTGAAGGTTTATATGTCCTGATGTGACAGGATAATTATTACACATGTAAGTAATGTGAATGTTCATATCTCCTGATCTGACTGGATGGTTATTACACATGTAAGTCATGTGAAGTTGTATATGTCCTTCTCTGACAGGATGGTTATTACAAATGTAAGTCATGTGAAGGTTTATATGTCCTTCTCTGACAGGATGGTTATAACACATGTAAGTAATGTGAAGGTTTATATGTCCTGATCTGACAGGATGGTTATTACACATGTAAGTCATGTGAAGGTTTATATGTCCTGATCTCACAGGATGGTTATTACAAATGTAAGTCATGTGAAGGTTTATATGTCCTGATCTGACAGGATGGTTATAACACATGTAAGTAATGTGAAGGTATGTCCTGATCTACAGGATGGTTATTACACATGTAAGTCATGTGAAGGTTTATATCTCCTGATCTCACAGGATGGTTAATACACATGTAAGTCATGCGAAGGTTTATATATCCTGATCTGACAGGATGGTTATTACAAATGTAAATCATGTGAAGGTTTATATGTCCTGATCTGAAAGGATGGTTATTACAAATGTAAGTCATGTGAAAGTATGTCCTGATATGACAGAATGGTTATTACACATGTTAGTCATGTGAAGATTTGTATGTCCTGATCTGACAGGATGGTTATTACAAATGTAAGTCATGTGAAGGTTTATATGTCCTGATCTCACAGGGTAGTTATAACACATGTAAGTAATGTGAAGGTATGTCCTGATCTGACAGGATGGTTATTACACATTTAAGTAATGTGAAGGTTTATATCTCCTGATCTGACAGGATGGTTATTACACATGTAAGTAATGTGAAGGTTTATATCTCCTGATCTGACAGGATGGTTATTATACATGTAAGTAATGTGAAGTTTTATATGTCCTGATCTGACAGGATGGTTATTACAAATGTAAGTCATGTGAAGGTTTATAACTCCTGGTCTGACAGAATGGTTATTAGAAATGTAAGTCATGTGAAGGTTTATATCTCAAGATCTGACAGGATGGTTATTACAAATGTAAGTCATGTGAAGGTTTAAATGTCCTGATCTGACAGGAAGGTTATAACACATGTAAGTAATGTGAAGGTATGTCCTGATCTACAGGATGGTTATTATACATGTAAGTCAGGTGAAGGTTTATATGTCCTGATCTGACAGGATGGTTATTACAAATGCGAGTAATGTACAGGTTTATATGTGCTGATCTGACAGAATGTTTATTACAAATGTAAGTCATGTGAAGGTTTATAAGTCCTAACCTGACAGATGGTTATCACAAATATAAGTCATGTGACGGTTTATATGTCCTGATCTCACAGGATGGTTATTACAAATGTAAGTCATTTGAAGGTTTATATGTCCTGATCTCACAGGGTAGTTATAACACATGTAAGTAATGTGAAGGTATGTCCTGATCTGACAGGATGGTTATTACACATGTAAGTCATGTTAAAGTATGTCCTGATATGACAGAATGGTTATTACACATGTAAGTAATGTGAAGGTTTATATCTCCTGATCTGACAGGATGGTTATTACAAATGTAAGTCATGTGAAGGTTTATACCTCCTGATCTGACAGAATGGTTATTAGAAATGTAAGTCATGTGAAGGTTTATATCTCAAGATCTGACAGGATGGTTATTACAAATGTAAGTCATGTGAAGGTTTAAATGTCCTGATCTGACAGGAAGGTTATAACACATGTAAGTAATGTGAAGGTATGTCCTGATCTACAGGATGGTTATTACACATGTAAGTCAGGTGAAGGTTTATATGTCCTGATCTGACAGGATGGTTATTACAAATGCGAGTAATGTGCAGGTTTATATGTGCTGATCTGACAGAATGTTTATTACAAATGTAAGTCATGTGAAGGTTTATAAGTCCTAACCTGACAGATGGTTATCACAAATATAAGTCATGTGACGGTTTATATGTCCTGATCTCACAGGATGGTTATTACAAATTTAGTAATGTGAAGGTTTATATGTCCTGATCTGACAGGATGGTTATTACAAATATAGGTCATGTGAAGGTTTATATCTCCTGATCTCACAGGATGGTTACTACACATGTAAGTCATGCGAAGGTTTATATGTCCTGATCTGACAGGATGGTTATTACAAATATAAGTCATGTGAAGGTTTATATGTCCTGATCTGACAGGATGGTTATTACAAATGTAAGTCATGTGAAGGTTTATATGTCCTGATCTCACAGGATAGTTATAACACATGTAAGTAATGTGAAGGTATGTCCTGATCTGACAGGATGGTTATTACACATGTAAGTCATGTGAAAGTATGTCCTGATATGACAGAATGGTTATTACACATGTTAGTCATGTGAAGATTTGTATGTCCTGATCTGACAGGATGGTTATTACACATGTAAGTAATGTGAAGGTTTATATCTCCTGATCTGACAGGATGGTTATTACACATGTAAGTAATGTGAAGGTTTATATCTCCTGATCTGACAGGATGGTTATTAGAAATGTAAGTCATGTGAAGGTTTATACCTCCTGATCTGACGGAATGGTTATTAGAAATGTAAGTCATGTGAAGGTTTATACCTCCTGATCTGACAGAATGGTTATTAGAAATGTAAGTCATGTGAAGGTTTATATGTCCTGATCTGACAGGATGGTTATTATAAATGTATTTCATTTCAAGTTTTATATGTCCTGATCTGACAGGATGGTTATTACACATGTAAGTCATGTGAAGGTTTATATGTCATGATCTGACAGAATGGTTATTACAAATGTAGTAATGTGAAGGTTTATATGTCCTGATCTGACAGGATGGTCATTACAAATGTAAGTCATATGAAGTTTTATGTGTCCTGATCTGACAGGATGGTTATTACACATGTAATAATGTGAAGGTTTATATGTCCTGATCTGACAGCATGGTTATTACAAATGTAAGTCATGGGAAGGTTTATATCTCCTGATCTGACAGGATGGTTATTGCAGATGTAAGTCATGTGAAGGTTTATATGTCCTGATGTGACAGGATAATTATTACACATGTAAGTAATGTGAATGTTCATATCTCCTGATCTGACTGGATGGTTATTACACATGTAAGTCATGTGAAGTTGTATATGTCCTTCTCTGACAGGATGGTTATTACAAATGTAAGTCATGTGAAGGTTTATATGTCCTTCTCTGACAGGATGGTTATAACACATGTAAGTAATGTGAAGGTTTATATGTCCTGATCTGACAGGATGGTTATTACACATGTAAGTCATGTGAAGGTTTATATGTCCTGATCTCACAGGATGGTTATTACAAATGTAAGTCATGTGAAGGTTTATATGTCCTGATCTGACAGGATGGTTATAACACATGTAAGTAATGTGAAGGTATGTCCTGATCTACAGGATGGTTATTACACATGTAAGTCATGTGAAGGTTTATATCTCCTGATCTCACAGGATGGTTAATACACATGTAAGTCATGCGAAGGTTTATATATCCTGATCTGACAGGATGGTTATTACAAATGTAAATCATGTGAAGGTTTATATGTCCTGATCTGAAAGGATGGTTATTACAAATGTAAGTCATGTGAAAGTATGTCCTGATATGACAGAATGGTTATTACACATGTTAGTCATGTGAAGATTTGTATGTCCTGATCTGACAGGATGGTTATTACAAATGTAAGTCATGTGAAGGTTTATATGTCCTGATCTCACAGGGTAGTTATAACACATGTAAGTAATGTGAAGGTATGTCCTGATCTGACAGGATGGTTATTACACATGTAAGTCATGTTAAAGTATGTCCTGATATGACAGAATGGTTATTACACATGTAAGTAATGTGAAGGTTTATATCTCCTGATCTGACAGGATGGTTATTATACATGTAAGTAATATGAAGTTTTATATGTCCTGATCTGACAGGATGGTTATTACAAATGTAAGTCATGTGAAGGTTTATACCTCCTGATCTGACAGAATGGTTATTAGAAATGTAAGTCATGTGAAGGTTTATATCTCAAGATCTGACAGGATGGTTATTACAAATGTAAGTCATGTGAAGGTTTAAATGTCCTGATCTGACAGGAAGGTTATAACACATGTAAGTAATGTGAAGGTATGTCCTGATCTACAGGATGGTTATTACACATGTAAGTCAGGTGAAGGTTTATATGTCCTGATCTGACAGGATGGTTATTACAAATGCGAGTAATGTGCAGGTTTATATGTGCTGATCTGACAGAATGTTTATTACAAATGTAAGTCATGTGAAGGTTTATATCTCCTGATCTGACAGGATGGTTATCACAAATATAAGTCATGTGACGGTTTATATGTCCTGATCTCACAGGATGGTTATTACAAATTTAGTAATGTGAAGGTTTATATGTCCTGATCTGACAGGATGGTTATTACAAATATAGGTCATGTGAAGGTTTATATCTCCTGATCTCACAGGATGGTTACTACACATGTAAGTCATGCGAAGGTTTATATGTCCTGATCTGACAGGATGGTTATTACAAATATAAGTCATGTGAAGGTTTATATGTCCTGATCTGACAGGATGGTTATTACAAATGTAAGTCATGTGAAGGTTTATATGTCCTGATCTCACAGGATAGTTATAACACATGTAAGTAATGTGAAGGTATGTCCTGATCTGACAGGATGGTTATTACACATGTAAGTCATGTGAAAGTATGTCCTGATATGACAGAATGGTTATTACACATGTTAGTCATGTGAAGATTTGTATGTCCTGATCTGACAGGATGGTTATTACACATGTAAGTAATGTGAAGGTTTATATCTCCTGATCTGACAGGATGGTTATTACACATGTAAGTAATGTGAAGGTTTATATCTCCTGATCTGACAGGATGGTTATTAGAAATGTAAGTCATGTGAAGGTTTATACCTCCTGATCTGACGGAATGGTTATTAGAAATGTAAGTCATGTGAAGGTTTATACCTCCTGATCTGACAGAATGGTTATTAGAAATGTAAGTCATGTGAAGGTTTATATATCCTGATCTGACAGGATGGTTATTATAAATGTATTTCATTTCAAGTTTTATATGTCCTGATCTGACAGGATGGTTATTACACATGTAAGTCATGTGAAGGTTTATATGTCATGATCTGACAGAATGGTTATTACAAATGTAGTAATGTGAAGGTTTATATGTCCTGATCTGACAGGATGGTCATTACAAATGTAAGTCATATGAAGTTTTATGTGTCCTGATCTGACAGGATGGTTATTACACATGTAATAATGTGAAGGTTTATATGTCCTGATCTGACAGCATGGTTATTACAAATGTAAGTCATGGGAAGGTTTATATCTCCTGATCTGACAGGATGGTTATTGCAGATGTAAGTCATGTGAAGGTTTATATGTCCTGATGTGACAGGATAATTATTACACATGTAAGTAATGTGAATGTTCATATCTCCTGATCTGACTGGATGGTTATTACACATGTAAGTCATGTGAAGTTTTATATGTCCTTCTCTGACAGGATGGTTATTACAAATGTAAGTCATGTGAAGGTTTATATGTCCTTCTCTGACAGGATGGTTATAACACATGTAAGTAATGTGAAGGTTTATATGTCCTGATCTGACAGGATGGTTATTACACATGTAAGTCATGTGAAGGTTTATATGTCCTGATCTCACAGGATGGTTATTACAAATGTAAGTCATGTGAAGGTTTATATGTCCTGATCTGACAGGATGGTTATAACACATGTAAGTAATGTGAAGGTATGTCCTGATCTACAGGATGGTTATTACACATGTAAGTCATGTGAAGGTTTATATCTCCTGATCTCACAGGATGGTTAATACACATGTAAGTCATGCGAAGGTTTATATATCCGGATCTGACAGGATGGTTATTACAAATGTAAGTCATGTGAAGGTTTATATGTCCTGATCTGAAAGGATGGTTATTACAAATGTAAGTCATGTGAAAGTATGTCCTGATATGACAGAATGGTTATTACACATGTTAGTCATGTGAAGATTTGTATGTCCTGATCTGACAGGATGGTTATTACAAATGTAAGTCATGTGAAGGTTTATATGTCCTGATCTGACAGGATGGTTATAACACATGTAAGTAATGTGAAGGTATGTCCTGATCTACAGGATGGTTATTACACATGTAAGTCATGTGAAGGTTTATATGTCCTGATCTGACAGGATGGTTATTACAAATGCAAGTAATGTAAAGGTTTATATATGCTGATCTGACAGAATGTTTATTACAAATGTAAGTCATGTGAAGGTTTATATGTCCTGATCTCACAGGATGGTTATTACAAATTTAGTAATGTGAAGGTTTATATGTCCTGATCTGACAGGATGGTTATTACAAATATAAGTCATATGAAGGTTTATATCTCCTGATCTCACAGGATAGTTACTACACATGTAAGTCATGCGAAGGTTTATATGTCCTGATCTGACAGGATGGTTATTACAAATGTACACTACCGTTCAAATGTTTGGGATCACCCAAACAATTTTGTGTTTTCCATGAAAAGTCACACTTATTCACCACCATATGTTGTGAAATGAATAGAAAATAGAGTCAAGACATTGACAAGGTTAGAAATAATGATTTGTATTTGAAATAAGATTTTTTTTACATCAAACTTTGCTTTCGTCAAAGAATCCTCCATTTGCAGCAATTACAGCATTGCAGACCTTTGGCATTCTAGCTGTTAATTTGTTGAGGTAATCTGGAGAAATTGCACCCCACGCTTCAAGAAGCAGCTCCCACAAGTTGGATTGGTTGGATGGGCACTTCTTTGAGCAGATTGAGTTTCTGGAGCATCACATTTGTGGGGTCAATTAAACGCTCAAAATGGCCAGAAAAAGAGAACTTTCATCTGAAACTCGACAGTCTATTCTTGTTCTTAGAAATGAAGGCTATTCCATGCGAGAAATTGCCAAGAAATTGTAGATTTCCTACACCGGTGTGTACTACTCCCTTCAGAGGACAGCACAAACAGGCTCTAACAGGTACTATTTAATGAAGATGCCAGTTGGGGACCTGTGAGGCGTCTGTTTCTCAAACTAGAGACTCTAATGTACTTATCTTCTTGCTCAGTTGTGCAACGCGGCCTCCCACTTCTTTTTCTACTCTGGTTAGAGCCTGTTTGTGCTGTCCTCTGAAGGGAGTAGTACACACCTGTGTAGGAAATCTTCAATTTCTTAGCAATTTCTCGCATTGAATAGCCTTCATTTCTAAGAACAAGAATAGACTGTCGAGTTTCAGATGAAAGTTCTCTTTTTCTGGCCATTTTGAGCGTTTAATTGACCCCACAAATGTGATGCTCCAGAAACTCAATCTGCTCAAAGAAGTGCCCATCCAACCAATCCAACTTGTGGGAGCTGCTTCTGGAAGCGTGGGGTGCAATTTCTCCAGATTACCTCAACAAATTAACAGCTAGAATGCCAAAGGTCTGCAATGCTGTAATTGCTGCAAATGGAGGATTCTTTGACGAAAGCAAAGTTTGATGTAAAAAAAATCTTATTTCAAATACAAATCATTATTTCTAACCTTGTCAATGTCTTGACTCTATTTTCTATTCATTTCACAACATATGGTGGTGAATAAGTGTGACTTTTCATGGAAAACACGAAATTGTTTGGGTGATCCCAAACTTTTGAACGGTAGTGTAAGTCATGTGAAGGTTTATATGTCCTAATCTGACAGGATGGTTATTACAAATGTAAGTCATGTGAAGGTTTATATGTCCTGATCTGACAGGATAGTTATAACACATGTAAGTAATGTGAAGGTATGTCCTGATCTGACAGGATGGTTATTACACATGTAAGTCATGTGAAGGTATGTCCTGAAATGACAGAATGGTTATTACACATGTTAGTCATGTGAAGATTTGTATGTCCTGATCTGACAGGATGGTTATTACACATGTAAGTAATGTGAAGGTTTACATCTCCTGATCTGACAGGATGGTTATTACACATGTAAGTAATGTGAAGGTTTATATCTCCTGATCTGACAGGAAGGTTATAACACATGTAAGTAATGTGAAGGTATGTCCTGATCTACAGGATGGTTATTACACATGTAAGTCAGGTGAAGGTTTATATGTCCTGATCTGACAGGATGGTTATTACAAATGTAAGTCATGTGAAGATTTGTATGTCCTGATCTGACAGGATGGTTATTACACATGTAAGTAATGTGAAGGTTTACATCTCCTGATCTGACAGGATGGTTATTACACATGTAAGTAATGTGAAGGTTTATATCTCCTGATCTGACAGGAAGGTTATAACACATGTAAGTAATGTGAAGGTATGTCCTGATCTACAGGATGGTTATTACACATGTAAGTCAGGTGAAGGTTTATATGTCCTGATCTGACAGGATGGTTATTACAAATGCGAGTAATGTACAGGTTTATATGTGCTGATCTGACAGAATGTTTATTACAAATGTAAGTCATGTGAAGGTTTATAAGTCCTAACCTGACAGATGGTTATCACAAATATAAGTCATGTGATGGTTTATATGTCCTGATCTCACAGGATGGTTATTACAAATTTAGTAATGTGAAGGTTTATATGTCCTGATCTGACAGGATGGTTATTACAAATATAGGTCATGTGAAGGTTTATATCTCCTGATCTCACAGGATGGTTACTACACATGTAAGTCATGCGAAGGTTTATATGTCCTGATCTGACAGGATGGTTATTACAAATGTAAGTCATGTGAAGGTTTATATGTCCTGATCTGACAGGATGGTTATTACAAATGTAAGTCATGTGAAGGTTTATATGTCCTGATCTCACAGGATAGTTATAACACATGTAAGTAATGTGAAGGTATGTCCTGATCTGACAGGATGGTTATTACACATGTAAGTCATGTGAAAGTATGTCCTGATATGACAGAATGGTTATTACACATGTAAGTAATGTGAAGGTTTATATCTCCTGATCTGACAGGATGGTTATTATACATGTAAGTAATATGAAGTTTTATATGTCCTGATCTGACAGGATGGTTATTACAAATGTAAGTCATGTGAAGGTTTATACCTCCTGATCTGACAGAATGGTTATTAGAAATGTAAGTCATGTGAAGGTTTATATCTCAAGATCTGACAGGATGGTTATTACAAATGTAAGTCATGTGAAGGTTTAAATGTCCTGATCTGACAGGAAGGTTATAACACATGTAAGTAATATGAAGGTATGTCCTGATCTACAGGATGGTTATTACACATGTAAGTCAGGTGAAGGTTTATATGTCCTGATCTGACAGGATGGTTATTACAAATGCGAGTAATGTGCAGGTTTATATGTGTTGATCTGACAGAATGTTTATTACAAATGTAAGTCATGTGAAGGTTTATATCTCCTGATCTGACAGGATGGTTATCACAAATATAAGTCATGTGACGGTTTATATGTCCTGATCTCACAGGATGGTTATTACAAATTTAGTAATATAAAGGTTTATATGTCCTGATCTGACAGGATGGTTATTACAAATATAGGTCATGTGAAGGTTTATATCTCCTGATCTCACAGGATGGTTACTACACATGTAAGTCATGCGAAGGTTTATATGTCCTGATCTGACAGGATGGTTATTACAAATATAAGTCATGTGAAGGTTTATATGTCCTGATCTGACAGGATGGTTATTACAAATGTAAGTCATGTGAAGGTTTATATGTCCTGATCTCACAGGATAGTTATAACACATGTAAGTAATGTGAAGGTATGTCCTGATCTGACAGGATGGTTATTACACATGTAAGTCATGTGAAAGTATGTCCTGATATGACAGGATGGTTATTACACATGTTAGTCATGTGAAGATTTGTATGTCCTGATCTGACAGGATGGTTATTACACATGTAAGTAATGTGAAGGTTTATATCTCCTGATCTGACAGGATGGTTATTACACATGTAAGTAATGTGAAGGTTTATATCTCCTGATCTGACAGGATGGTTATTAGAAATGTAAGTCATGTGAAGGTTTATACCTCCTGATCTGACAGAATGGTTATTAGAAATGTAAGTCATGTGAAGGTTTATACCTCCTGATCTGACAGAATGGTTATTAGAAATGTATTACATTTCAAGTTTTATATGTCCTGATCTGACAGGATGGTTATTACAAATGCAAGTCATGTGAAGGTTTATATGTCCTGATCTGACAGGATGGTTATTATAAATGTATTACATTTCAAGTTTTATATGTCCTGATCTGACAGGATGGTTATTACAAATGTAAGTCATGTGAAGGTTTATATGTCCTGATCTGACAGGATGGTTATTATAAATGTATTTCATTTCAAGTTTTATATGTCCTGATCTGACAGGATGGTTATTACACATGTAAGTCATGTGAAGGTTTATATGTCATGATCTGACAGAATGGTTATTACAAATGTAGTAATGTGAAGGTTTATATGTCCTGATCTGACAGGATGGTCATTACAAATGTAAGTCATATGAAGTTTTATGTGTCCTGATCTGACAGGATGGTTATTACACATGTAATAATGTGAAGGTTTATATGTCCTGATCTGACAGCATGGTTATTACAAATGTAAGTCATGGGAAGGTTTATATCTCCTGATCTGACAGGATGGTTATTGCAGATGTAAGTCATGTGAAGGTTTATATGTCCTGATGTGACAGGATAATTATTACACATGTAAGTAATGTGAATGTTCATATCTCCTGATCTGACTGGATGGTTATTACACATGTAAGTCATGTGAAGTTTTATATGTCCTTCTCTGACAGGATGGTTATTACAAATGTAAGTCATGTGAAGGTTTATATGTCCTTCTCTGACAGGATGGTTATAACACATGTAAGTAATGTGAAGGTTTATATGTCCTGATCTGACAGGATGGTTATTACACATGTAAGTCATGTGAAGGTTTATATGTCCTGATCTCACAGGATGGTTATTACAAATGTAAGTCATGTGAAGGTTTATATGTCCTGATCTGACAGGATGGTTATAACACATGTAAGTAATGTGAAGGTATGTCCTGATCTACAGGATGGTTATTACACATGTAAGTCATGTGAAGGTTTATATCTCCTGATCTCACAGGATGGTTACTACACATGTAAGTCATGCGAAGGTTTATATATCCGGATCTGACAGGATGGTTATTACAAATGTAAGTCATGTGAAGGTTTATATGTCCTGATCTGAAAGGATGGTTATTACAAATGTAAGTCATGTGAAAGTATGTCCTGATATGACAGAATGGTTATTACACATGTTAGTCATGTGAAGATTTGTATGTCCTGATCTGACAGGATGGTTATTACAAATGTAAGTCATGTGAAGGTTTATATGTCCTGATCTGACAGGATGGTTATAACACATGTAAGTAATGTGAAGGTATGTCCTGATCTACAGGATGGTTATTACACATGTAAGTCATGTGAAGGTTTATATGTCCTGATCTGACAGGATGGTTATTACAAATGCAAGTAATGTAAAGGTTTATATATGCTGATCTGACAGAATGTTTATTACAAATGTAAGTCATGTGAAGGTTTATATGTCCTGATCTCACAGGATGGTTATTACAAATTTAGTAATGTGAAGGTTTATATGTCCTGATCTGACAGGATGGTTATTACAAATATAAGTCATATGAAGGTTTATATCTCCTGATCTCACAGGATAGTTACTACACATGTAAGTCATGCGAAGGTTTATATGTCCTGATCTGACAGGATGGTTATTACAAATGTACACTACCGTTCAAATGTTTGGGATCACCCAAACAATTTTGTGTTTTCCATGAAAAGTCACACTTATTCACCACCATATGTTGTGAAATGAATAGAAAATAGAGTCAAGACATTGACAAGGTTAGAAATAATGATTTGTATTTGAAATAAGATTTTTTTTACATCAAACTTTGCTTTCGTCAAAGAATCCTCCATTTGCAGCAATTACAGCATTGCAGACCTTTGGCATTCTAGCTGTTAATTTGTTGAGGTAATCTGGAGAAATTGCACCCCACGCTTCCAGAAGCAGCTCCCACAAGTTGGATTGGTTGGATGGGCACTTCTTTGAGCAGATTGAGTTTCTGGAGCATCACATTTGTGGGGTCAATTAAACGCTCAAAATGGCCAGAAAAAGAGAACTTTCATCTGAAACTCGACAGTCTATTCTTGTTCTTAGAAATGAAGGCTATTCCATGCGAGAAATTGCCAAGAAATTGTAGATTTCCTACACCGGTGTGTACTACTCCCTTCAGAGGACAGCACAAACAGGCTCTAACAGGTACTATTTAATGAAGATGCCAGTTGGGGACCTGTGAGGCGTCTGTTTCTCAAACTAGAGACTCTAATGTACTTATCTTCTTGCTCAGTTGTGCAACGCGGCCTCCCACTTCTTTTTCTACTCTGGTTAGAGCCTGTTTGTGCTGTCCTCTGAAGGGAGTAGTACACACCTGTGTAGGAAATCTTCAATTTCTTAGCAATTTCTCTCATGGAATAGCCTTCATTTCTAAGAACAAGAATAGACTGTCGAGTTTCAGATGAAAGTTCTCTTTTTCTGGCCATTTTGAGCGTTTAATTGACCCCACAAATGTGATGCTCCAGAAACTCAATCTGCTCAAAGAAGTGCCCATCCAACCAATCCAACTTGTGGGAGCTGCTTCTGGAAGCGTGGGGTGCAATTTCTCCAGATTACCTCAACAAATTAACAGCTAGAATGCCAAAGGTCTGCAATGCTGTAATTGCTGCAAATGGAGGATTCTTTGACGAAAGCAAAGTTTGATGTAAAAAAAATCTTATTTCAAATACAAATCATTATTTCTAACCTTGTCAATGTCTTGACTCTATTTTCTATTCATTTCACAACATATGGTGGTGAATAAGTGTGACTTTTCATGGAAAACACGAAATTGTTTGGGTGATCCCAAACTTTTGAACGGTAGTGTAAGTCATGTGAAGGTTTATATGTCCTAATCTGACAGGATGGTTATTACAAATGTAAGTCATGTGAAGGTTTATATGTCCTGATCTGACAGGATAGTTATAACACATGTAAGTAATGTGAAGGTATGTCCTGATCTGACAGGATGGTTATAACACATGTAAGTCATGTGAAGGTATGTCCTGATCTACAGGATGGTTATTACACATGTAAGTCAGGTGAAGGTTTATATGTCCTGATCTGACAGGATGGTTATTACAAATGCGAGTAATGTACAGGTTTATATGTGCTGATCTGACAGAATGTTTATTACAAATGTAAGTCATGTGAAGGTTTATAAGTCCTAACCTGACAGATGGTTATCACAAATATAAGTCATGTGACGGTTTATATGTCCTGATCTCACAGGATGGTTATTACAAATTTAGTAATGTGAAGGTTTATATGTCCTGATCTGACAGGATGGTTATTACAAATATAGGTCATGTGAAGGTTTATATCTCCTGATCTCACAGGATGGTTACTACACATGTAAGTCATGCGAAGGTTTATATGTCCTGATCTGACAGGATGGTTATTACAAATGTAAGTCATGTGAAGGTTTATATGTCCTGATCTGACAGGATGGTTATTACAAATGTAAGTCATGTGAAGGTTTATATGTCCTGATCTCACAGGATAGTTATAACACATGTAAGTAATGTGAAGGTATGTCCTGATCTGACAGGATGGTTATTACACATGTAAGTCATGTGAAAGTATGTCCTGATATGACAAAATGGTTATTACACATGTTAGTCATGTGAAGATTTCTATGTCCTGATCTGACAGGATGGTTGTTACACATGTAAGTAATGTGAAGGTTTATATCTCCTGATCTGACAGGATGGTTATTACACATGTAAGTAATGTTAAGGTTTATATCTCCTTATCTGACAGGATGGTTATTACACATGTAAGTAATGTGAAGTTTTATATGTCCTGATCTGACAGGATGGTTATTACAAATGTAAGTCATGTGAAGGTTTATACCTCCTGATCTGACAGAATGGTTATTAGAAATGTAAGTCATGTGAAGGTTTATATGTCCTGATCTGACAGGATGGTTATTATAAATGTATTTCATTTCAAGTTTTATATGTCCTGATCTGACAGGATGGTTATTACACATGTAAGTCATGTGAAGGTTTATATGTCATGATCTGACAGAATGGTTATTACAAATGTAGTAATGTGAAGGTTTATATATCCTGATCTGACAGGATGGTCATTACAAATGTAAGTCATATGAAGTTTTATATGTCCTGATCTGACAGGATGGTTATTACACATGTAATAATGTGAAGGTTTATATGTCCTGATCTGACAGCATGGTTATTACAAATGTAAGTCATGGCAAGGTTTATATCTCCTGATCTGACAGGATGGTTATTGCAGATGTAAGTCATGTGAAGGTTTATATGTCCTGATCTGACAGGATGGTTATTACACATCTAAGTAATGTGAAGGTTTATATCTCCTGATCTGACAAGATGGTTATAACACATGTAAGTAATGTGAAGGTATGTCCTGATCTGACAGGATGGTTATTACACATGTTAGTCATGTGAAGATTTGTATGTCCTGATCTGACAGGATGGTTATTACACATGTTAGTCATGTGAAGATTTGTATGTCCTGATCTGACAGGATGGTTATTACACATGTAAGTAATGTGAAGGTTTACATCTCCTGATCTGACAGGATGGTTATTACACATGTAAGTAATGTGAAGGTTTATATCTCCTGATCTGACAGGATGGTTATTATACATGTAAGTAATGTGAAGTTTTATATGTCCTGATCTGACAGGATGGTTATTACAAATGTAAGTCATGTGAAGGTTTATACCTCCTGATCTGACAGAATGGTTATTAGAAATGTAAGTCATGTGAAGGTTTATATCTCAAGATCTGACAGGATGGTTATTACAAATGTAAGTCATGTGAAGGTTTAAATGTCCTGATCTGACAAGAAGGTTATAACACATGTAAGTAATGTGAAGGTATGTCCTGATCTACAGGATGGTTATTACAAATGCGAGTAATGTACAGGTTTATTTGTGCTGATCTGACAGAATGTTTATTACAAATGTAAGTCATGTGAAGGTTTATAAGTCCTAACCTGACAGATGGTTATCACAAATATAAGTCATGTGACGGTTTATATGTCCTGATCTGACAGGATGGTTATTACAAATATAGGTCATGTGAAGGTTTATATCTCCTGATCTCACAGGATGGTTACTACACATGTAAGTCATGCGAAGGTTTATATGTCCTGATCTGACAGGATGGTTATTACAAATGTAAGTCATGTGAAGGTTTATATGTCCTGATCTGACAGGATGGTTATTACAAAAGTAAGTCATGTGAAGGTTTATATGTCCTGATCTCACATGATAGTTATAACACATGTAAGTAATGTGAAGGTATGTCCTGGTCTGACAGGATGGTTATTACACATGTAAGTCATGTTAAAGTATGTCCTGATATGACAGAATGGTTATTACACATGTAAATAATGTGAAGGTTTATATCTCCTGATCTGACAGGATGGTTATTATACATGTAAGTAATATGAAGTTTTATATGTCATGATCTGACAGAATGGTTATTACAAATGTAGTAATGTGAAGGTTTATATATCCTGATCTGACAGGATGGTCATTACAAATGTAAGTCATATGAAGTTTTATATGTCCTGATCTGACAGGATGGTTATTACACATGTAATAATGTGAAGGTTTATATGTCCTGATCTGACAGCATGGTTATTACAAATGTAAGTCATGGCAAGGTTTATATCTCCTGATCTGACAGGATGGTTGTTGCAGATGTAAGTCATGTGAAGGTTTATATGTCCTGATCTGACAGGATGGTTATTACACATCTAAGTAATGTGAAGGTTTATATCTCCTGATCTGACAAGATGGTTATAACACATGTAAGTAATGTGAAGGTATGTCCTGATCTGACAGGATGGTTATTACACATGTTAGTCATGTGAAGATTTGTATGTCCTGATCTGACAGGATGGTTATTACACATGTAAGTAATGTGAAGGTTTACATCTCCTGATCTGACAGGATGGTTATTACACATGTAAGTAATGTGAAGGTTTATATCTCCTGATCTGACAGGATGGTTATTATACATGTAAGTAATGTGAAGTTTTATATGTCCTGATCTGACAGGATGGTTATTACAAATGTAAGTCATGTGAAGGTTTATACCTCCTGATCTGACAGAATGGTTATTAGAAATGTAAGTCATGTGAAGGTTTATATCTCAAGATCTGACAGGATGGTTATTACAAATGTAAGTCATGTGAAGGTTTAAATGTCCTGATCTGACAAGAAGGTTATAACACATGTAAGTAATGTGAAGGTATGTCCTGATCTACAGGATGGTTATTACAAATGCGAGTAATGTACAGGTTTATTTGTGCTGATCTGACAGAATGTTTATTACAAATGTAAGTCATGTGAAGGTTTATAAGTCCTAACCTGACAGATGGTTATCACAAATATAAGTCATGTGACGGTTTATATGTCCTGATCTGACAGGATGGTTATTACAAATATAGGTCATGTGAAGGTTTATATCTCCTGATCTCACAGGATGGTTACTACACATGTAAGTCATGCGAAGGTTTATATGTCCTGATCTGACAGGATGGTTATTACAAATGTAAGTCATGTGAAGGTTTATATGTCCTGATCTGACAGGATGGTTATTACAAAAGTAAGTCATGTGAAGGTTTATATGTCCTGATCTCACATGATAGTTATAACACATGTAAGTAATGTGAAGGTATGTCCTGGTCTGACAGGATGGTTATTACACATGTAAGTCATGTTAAAGTATGTCCTGATATGACAGAATGGTTATTACACATGTAAATAATGTGAAGGTTTATATCTCCTGATCTGACAGGATGGTTATTATACATGTAAGTAATATGAAGTTTTATATGTCCTGATCTGACAGGATGGTTATTACAAATGTAAGTCATGTGAAGGTTTATACCTCCTGATCTGACAGAATGGTTATTAGAAATGTAAGTCATGTGAAGGTTTATATCTCAAGATCTGACAAGATGGTTATTACAAATGTAAGTCATGTGAAGGTTTAAATGTCCTGATCTGAAAGGGAGGTTATAACACATGTAAGTAATGTGAAGGTATGTCCTGATCTACAGGATGGTTATTACACATGTAAGTCAGGTGAAGGTTTATATGTCCTGATCTGACAGGATGGTTATTACAAATGCGAGTAATGTACAGGGTTATATGTGCTGATCTGACAGAATGTTTATTACAAATGTAAGTCATGTGAAGGTTTATAAGTCCTAACCTGACAGATGGTTATCACAAATATAAGTCATGTGACGGTTTATATGTCCTGATCTCACAGGATGGTTATTACAAATTTAGTAATGTGAAGGTTTACATGTCCTGATCTGACAGGATGGTTATTACAAATGTAAGTCATGTGAAGGTTTATATGTCCTGATCTCACAGGATAGTTATAACACATGTAAGTAATGTGAAGGTATGTCCTGATCTGACAGGATGGTTATTACACATGTAAGTCATGTGAAAGTATGTCCTGATATGACAGAATGGTTATTACACATGTTAGTCATGTGAAGATTTGTATGTCCTGATCTGACAGGATGGTTATTACACATGTAAGTAATGTGAAGGTTTATATCTCCTGATCTGACAGGATGGTTATTACACATGTAAGTAATGTGAAGGTTTATATCTCCTGATCTGACAGGATGGTTATTACACATGTAAGTAATGTGAAGTTTTATATGTCCTGATCTGACAGGATGGTTATTACAAATGTAAGTCATGTGAAGGTTTATACCTCCTGATCTGACAGAATGGTTATTAGAAATGTAAGTCATGTGAAGGTTTATATGTCCTGATCTGACAGGATGGTTATTATAAATGTATTTCATTTCAAGTTTTATATGTCCTGATCTGACAGGATGGTTATTACACATGTAAGTCATGTGAAGGTTTATATGGCATGATCTGACAGAATGGTTATTACAAATGTAGTAATGTGAAGGTTTATATATCCTGATCTGACAGTATGGTCATTACAAATGTAAGTCATATGAAGTTTTATATGTCCTGATCTGACAGGATGGTTATTACACATGTAATAATGTGAAGGTTTATATGTCCTGATCTGACAGCATGGTTATTACAAATGTAAGTCTTGGGAAGGTTTATATCTCCTGATCTGACAGGATGGTTATTGCAGATGTAAGTCATGTGAAGGTTTATATGTCCTGATCTGACAGGATGGTTATTACACATCTAAGTAATGTGACGGTTTATATCTCCTGATCTGACAAGATGGTTATAACACATGTAAGTAATGTGAAGGTATGTCCTGATCTGACAGGATGGTTATTACACATGTAAGTCATGTGAAGGTATGTCCTGAAATGACAGAATGGTTATTACACATGTTAGTCATATGAAGATTTGTATGTCCTGATCTGACAGGATGGTTATTACACATGTAAGTAATGTGAAGGTTTATATCTCCTGATCTGACAGGATGGTTATTACACATGTAAGTAATGTGAAGGTTTATATCTCCTGATCTGACAGGATGGTTATTACAAATGTAAGTCATGTGAAGGTTTATATGTCCTGATCTCACAGGATAGTTATAACACATGTAAGTAATGTGAAGGTATGTCCTGATCTGACAGGATGGTTATTACACATGTAAGTCATGTGAAAGTATGTCCTGATATGAGAGAATGGTTATTACACATGTTAGTCATGTGAAGATTTGTATGTCCTGGTATGACAGGATGGTTATTACACATGTAAGTAATGTGAAGGTTTATATCTCCTGATCTGACAGGATGGTTATTACACATGTAAGTAATGTGAAGGTTTATATCTCCTGATCTGACAGGATGGTTATTACACATGTAAGTAATGTGAAGTTTTATATGTCCTGATCTGACAGGATGGTTATTACAAATGTAAGTCATGTGAAGGTTTATACCTCCTGATCTGACAGAATGGTTATTAGAAATGTAAGTCATGTGAAGGTTTATATGTCCTGATCTGACAGGATGGTTATTATAAATGTATTTCATTTCAAGTTTTATATGTCCTGATCTGACAGGATGGTTATTACACATGTAAGTCATGTGAAGGTTTATATGTCATGATCTGACAGAATGGTTATTACAAATGTAGTAATGTGAAGGTTTATATATCCTGATCTGACAGGATGGTCATTACAAATGTAAGTCATATGAAGTTTTATATGTCCTGATCTGACAGGATGGTTATTACACATGTAATAATGTGAAGGTTTATATGTCCTGATCTGACAGCATGGTTATTACAAATGTAAGTCATGGGAAGGTTTATATCTCCTGATCTGACAGGATGGTTATTGCAGATGTAAGTCATGTGAAGGTTTATATGTCCTGATCTGACAGGATGGTTATTACACATCTACGTAATGTGAAGGTTTATATCTCCTGATCTGACAAGATGGTTATAACACATGTAAGTAATGTGAAGGTATGTCCTGATCTGACAGGATGGTTATTACACATGTAAGTCATGTGAAGGTATGTCCTGAAATGACAGAATGGTTATTACACATGTTAGTCATGTGAAGATTAGTATGTCCTGATCTGACAGGATGGTTATTACAAATGTAAGTCATGTGAAGGTTTATAAGTCCTAACCTGACAGATGGTTATCACAAATATAAGTCATGTGACGGTTTATATGTCCTGATCTGACAGGATGGTTATTACAAATATAGGTCATGTGAAGGTTTATATCTCCTGATCTCACAGGATGGTTACTACACATGTAAGTCATGCGAAGGTTTATATGTCCTGATCTGACAGGATGGTTATTACAAATGTAAGTCATGTGAAGGTTTATATGTCCTGATCTGACAGGATGGTTATTACAAAAGTAAGTCATGTGAAGGTTTATATGTCCTGATCTCACATGATAGTTATAACACATGTAAGTAATGTGAAGGTATGTCCTGATCTGACAGGATGGTTATTACACATGTAAGTCATGTTAAAGTATGTCCTGATATGACAGAATGGTTATTACACATGTAAGTAATGTGAAGGTTTATATCTCCTGATCTGACAGGATGGTTATTATACATGTAAGTAATATGAAGTTTTATATGTCCTGATCTGACAGGATGGTTATTACAAATGTAAGTGATGTGAAGGTTTATACCTCCTGATCTGACAGAATGGTTATTAGAAATGTAAGTCATGTGAAGGTTTATATCTCAAGATCTGACAAGATGGTTATTACAAATGTAAGTCATGTGAAGGTTTAAATGTCCTGATCTGACAGGGAGGTTATAACACATGTAAGTAATGTGAAGGTATGTCCTGATCTACAGGATGGTTATTACACATGTAAGTCAGGTGAAGGTTTATATGTCCTGATCTGACAGGATGGTTATTACAAATGCGAGTAATGTACAAGTTTATATGTGCTGATTTGACAGAATGTTTATTACAAATGTAAGTCATGTGAAGGTTTATAAGTCCTAACCTGACAGATGGTTATCACAAATATAAGTCATGTGACGGTTTATATGTCCTGATCTCACAGGATGGTTATTACAAATTTAGTAATGTGAAGGTTTACATGTCCTGATCTGACAGGATGGTTATTACAAATGTAAGTCATGTGAAGGTTTATATGTCCTGATCTCACAGGATAGTTATAACACATGTAAGTAATGTGAAGGTATGTCCTGATCTGACAGGATGGTTATTACACATGTAAGTCATGTGAAAGTATGTCCTGATATGACAGAATGGTTATTACACATGTTAGTCATGTGAAGATTTGTATGTCCTGATCTGACAGGATGGTTATTACACATGTAAGTAATGTGAAGGTTTATATCTCCTGATCTGACAGGATGGTTATTACACATGTAAGTAATGTGAAGGTTTATATCTCCTGATCTGACAGGATGGTTATTACACATGTAAGTAATGTGAAGTTTTATATGTCCTGATCTGACAGGATGGTTATTACAAATGTAATAATGTGAAGGTTTATATGTCCTGATCTGACAGCATGGTTATTACAAATGTAGTAATGTGAAGGTTTATATATCCTGATCTGACAGGATGGTCATTACAAATGTAAGTCATATGAAGTTTTATATGTCCTGATCTGACAGGATGGTTATTACACATGTAATAATGTGAAGGTTTATATGTCCTGATCTGACAGCATGGTTATTACAAATGTAAGTCATGGCAAGGTTTATATCTCCTGATCTGACAGGATGGTTATTGCAGATGTAAGTCATGTGAAGGTTTATATGTCCTGATCTGACAGGATGGTTATTACACATCTAAGTAATGTGAAGGTTTATATCTCCTGATCTGACAAGATGGTTATAACACATGTAAGTAATGTGAAGGTATGTCCTGATCTGACAGGATGGTTATTACACATGTTAGTCATGTGAAGATTTGTATGTCCTGATCTGACAGGATGGTTATTACACATGTTAGTCATGTGAAGATTTGTATGTCCTGATCTGACAGGATGGTTATTACACATGTAAGTAATGTGAAGGTTTACATCTCCTGATCTGACAGGATGGTTATTACACATGTAAGTAATGTGAAGGTTTATATCTCCTGATCTGACAGGATGGTTATTATACATGTAAGTAATGTGAAGTTTTATATGTCCTGATCTGACAGGATGGTTATTACAAATGTAAGTCATGTGAAGGTTTATATCTCCTGATCTGACAAGATGGTTATAACACATGTAAGTAATGTGAAGTTTTACATGTCCTGATCTGATAGAATGTTTATTACAAATGTAAGTCATGTGAAGGTTTATACCTCCTGATCTGACAGAATGGTTATTACAAATGTAAGTCATGTGAAGGTTTATATCTCCTGATCTGACAGGATGGTTTAGAAATGTAAGTCATGGGAAGGTTTATATCTCCTGATCTGACAGGATGGTTATTAGAAATGTAAGTTATGGGAAGGTTTATATCTCCTGATCTGACAGGATGGTTATTACAAATGTAAGTCATGTGAAGGTTTATATGTCCTGATCTGACAGGATGGTTATTACAAATGTAAGTCATGTGAAGGTTTATATCTCCTGATCTGACAGGATGGTTATTACAATTATAAGTCATGTGAAGGTTTATATGTCCTGATCTGACAGGATGGTTATAACACATGTAAGTCATGTGAAGGTTTATATGTCCTGATGTGACAGGATAATTATTACACATGTAAGTAATGTGAATGTTCATATCTCCTGATCTGACTGGATGGTTATTACACATGTAAGTGATGTGAAGGTTTATATCTCCTGATCTGACAGGATGGTTATTACACATGTAAGCCATGTTAAGGTTATTGTGTCCTGATCTGACAGAATGGTTATTACAAATGTAAGTCATGTCAAGTTTTATATGTCCTTCTCTGACAGGATGGTTATTACACATGTAAGTCATGTGAAGGTTTATATGTCCTGATCTGAAAGATTGGTTATTACACATGTAAGTAATGTGAAGGTTTATATCTCCTGATCTGACAGGATGGTTATTACACATGTAAGTAATGTGAAGGTTTATATCTCCTGATCTGACAGGATGGTTATTATACATGTAAGTCATGTGAAGTTTTATATGTCCTGATCTGACAGGATGGTTATTACAAATGTAAGTCATGTGAAGGTTTATACCTCCTGATCTGACAGAATGGTTATTACACATGTAAGTAATGTGAAGGTTTATATCTCCTGATCTGACAGGATGGTTATTACACATGTAAGTAATGTGAAGGTTTATATCTCCTGATCTGACAGGATGGTTATTATACATGTAAGTCATGTGAAGTTTTATATGTCCTGATCTGACAGGATGGTTATTACAAATGTAAGTCATGTGAAGGTTTATACCTCCTGATCTGACAGAATGGTTATTAGAAATGTAAGTCATGTGAAGGTTTATATCTCAAGATCTGACAGGATGGTTATTACAAATGTAAGTCATGTGAAGGTTTAAATGTCCTGATCTGACAGGAAGGTTATAACACATGTAAGTAATGTGAAGGTATGTCCTGATCTACAGGATGGTTATTACACATCTAAGTAATGTGAAGGTTTATATCTCCTGATCTGACAATATGGTTATAACACATGCAAGTAATGTGAAGTTTTACATGTCCTGATCTGATAGAATGTTTATTACAAATGTAAGTCATGTGAAGGTTTATACCTCCTGATCTGACAGAATGGTTATTACAAATGTAAGTCATGTGAAGGGTTATATCTCCTGATCTGACAGGATGGTTATTAGAAATGTAAGTTAAGGGAAGGTTTATATCTCCTGATCTGACAGGATGGTTATTAGAAATGTAAGTTATGGGAAGGTTTATATCTCCTGATCTGACAGGATGGTTATTACAAATGTAAATCATGTGAATTTTTATATGTCCTGATCTGACAGGATGGTTATTACAAATGTAAGTCATTTGAAGGTTTATATCTCCTGATCTGACAGGATGGTTATTACAATTATAAGTCATGTGAAGGTTTATATGTCCTGATCTGACAGGATGGTTATAACACATGTAAGTCATGTGAAGGTTTATATGTCCTGATGTGACAGGATAATTATTACACATGTAAGTAATGTGAATGTTCATATCTCCTGATCTGACTGGATGGTTATTACACATGTAAGTGATGTGAAGGTTTATATCTCCTGATCTGACAGGATGGTTATTACACATGTAAGTCATGTGAAGGTTTATGTGTCCTGATCTGACACAATGGTTATTACAAATGTAAGTCATGTCAGGTTTTATATGTCCTTCTCTGACAGGATGGTTATTACACATGTAAGTCATGTGAAGGTTTATATGTCCTGATCTGACAGGATGGTTATTACACATGTAAGTAATGTGAAGGTTTATATCTCCTGATCTGACAGGATGGTTATTACACATGTAAGTAATGTGAAGGTTTAAATGTCCTGATCTGACAGGAAGGTTATAACACATGTAAGTAATGTGAAGGTATGTCCTGATCTACAGGATGGTTATTACACATGTAAGTCAGGTGAAGGTTTATATGTCCTGATCTGACAGGATGGTTATTACAAATGCGAGTAATGTACAGGTTTATATGTGCTGATCTGACAGAATGTTTATTACAAATGTAAGTCATGTGACGGTTTATATGTCCTGATCTGACAGGATGGTTATTACAAATGTAAGTCATGTGAAGGTTTATATGTCCTGATCTCACAGGATGGTTATTACAAATGTAAGTCATGTGAAGGTTTATATGTCCTGATCTCACAGGATAGTTATAACACATGTAAGTAATGTGAAGGTATGTCCTGATCTGACAGGATGGTTATTACACATGTAAGTCATGTTAAAGTATGTCCTGATATGACAGAATGGTTATTACACATGTTAGTCATGTGAAGATTTCTATGTCCTGATCTGACAGGATGGTTATTACACATGTAAGTAATGTGAAGGTTTATATCTCCTGATCTGACAGGATGGTTATTACACATGTAAGTAATGTGAAGGTTTATATCTCCTGATCTGACAGGATGGTTATTACACATGTAAGTAATGTGAAGTTTTATATGTCCTGATCTGACAGGATGGTTATTACAAATGTAAGTCATGTGAAGGTTTATACCTCCTGATCTGACAGAATGGTTATT
This sequence comes from Lampris incognitus, assembly GCF_029633865.1. NCBI lineage: Eukaryota > Metazoa > Chordata > Actinopteri > Lampriformes > Lampridae > Lampris > Lampris incognitus. Next base: position 54,019,082 of record NC_079213.1, on the reverse strand, counting down.
AGAAATGTAAGTCATGTGAAGGGTTATATCTCCTGATCTGACAGGATGGTTATTAGAAATGTAAGTTAAGGGAAGGTTTATATCTCCTGATCTGACAGGATGGTTATTAGAAATGTAAGTTATGGGAAGGTTTATATCTCCTGATCTGACAGGATGGTTATTACAAATGTAAATCATGTGAAGGTTTATATGTCCTGATCTGACAGGATGGTTATTACAAATGTAAGTCATGTGAAGGTTTATATCTCCTGATCTGACAGGATGGTTATTACAATTATAAGTCATGTGAAGGTTTATATGTCCTGATCTGACAGGATGGTTATAACACATGTAAGTCATGTGAAGGTTTATATGTCCTGATGTGACAGGATAATTATTACACATGTAAGTAATGTGAATGTTCATATCTCCTGATCTGACTGGATGGTTATTACACATGTAAGTGATGTGAAGGTTTATATCTCCTGATCTGACAGGATGGTTATTACACATGTAAGTCATGTGAAGGTTTATGTGTCCTGATATGACAGAATGGTTATTACAAATGTAAGTCATGTCAGGTTTTATATGTCCTTCTCTGACAGGATGGTTATTACACATGTAAGTCATGTGAAGGTTTATATGTCCTGATCTGACAGGATGGTTATTACACATGTAAGTAATGTGAAGGTTGATATCTCCTGATCTGACAGGATGGTTATTACACATGTAAGTAATGTGAAGGTTTATATGTCCTGATCTGACAGGATGGTTATTATACATGTAAGTCATGTGAAGGTTTAAATGTCCTGATCTGACAGGAAGGTTATAACACATGTAAGTAATGTGAAGGTATGTCCTGATCTACAGGATGGTTATTACACATGTAAGTCAGGTGAAGGTTTATATGTCCTGATCTGACAGGATGGTTATTACAAATGCGAGTAATGTACAGGTTTATATGTGCTGATCTGACAGAATGTTTATTACAAATGTAAGTCATGTGACGGTTTACATGTCCTGATCTGACAGGATGGTTATTACAAATGTAAGTCATGTGAAGGTTTATATGTCCTGATCTAACAGGATGGTTATTACAAATGTAAGTCATGTGAAGGTTTATACCTCCTGATCTGACAGAATGGTTATTAGAAATGTAAGTCATGTGAAGGTTTATATCTCAAGATCTGACAGGATGGTTATTACAAATGTAAGTCATGTGAAGGTTTAAATGTCCTGATCTGACAGGAAGGTTATAACACATGTAAGTAATGTGAAGGTATGTCCTGATCTACAGGATGGTTATTACACATCTAAGTAATGTGAAGGTTTATATCTCCTGATCTGACAATATGGTTATAACACATGCAAGTAATGTGAAGTTTTACATGTCCTGATCTGATAGAATGTTTATTACAAATGTAAGTCATGTGAAGGTTTATACCTCCTGATCTGACAGAATGGTTATTACAAATGTAAGTCATGTGAAGGGTTATATCTCCTGATCTGACAGGATGGTTATTAGAAATGTAAGTTAAGGGAAGGTTTATATCTCCTGATCTGACAGGATGGTTATTAGAAATGTAAGTTATGGGAAGGTTTATATCTCCTGATCTGACAGGATGGTTATTACAAATGTAAATCATGTGAATTTTTATATGTCCTGATCTGACAGGATGGTTATTACAAATGTAAGTCATTTGAAGGTTTATATCTCCTGATCTGACAGGATGGTTATTACAATTATAAGTCATGTGAAGGTTTATATGTCCTGATCTGACAGGATGGTTATAACACATGTAAGTCATGTGAAGGTTTATATGTCCTGATGTGACAGGATAATTATTACACATGTAAGTAATGTGAATGTTCATATCTCCTGATCTGACTGGATGGTTATTACACATGTAAGTGATGTGAAGGTTTATATCTCCTGATCTGACAGGATGGTTATTACACATGTAAGTCATGTGAAGGTTTATGTGTCCTGATCTGACACAATGGTTATTACAAATGTAAGTCATGTCAGGTTTTATATGTCCTTCTCTGACAGGATGGTTATTACACATGTAAGTCATGTGAAGGTTTATATGTCCTGATCTGACAGGATGGTTATTACACATGTAAGTAATGTGAAGGTTTATATCTCCTGATCTGACAGGATGGTTATTACACATGTAAGTAATGTGAAGGTTTATATGTCCTGATCTGACAGGATGGTTATTATACATGTAAGTCATGTGAAGGTTTAAATGTCCTGATCTGACAGGAAGGTTATAACACATGTAAGTAATGTGAAGGTATGTCCTGATCTACAGGATGGTTATTACACATGTAAGTCAGGTGAAGGTTTATATGTCCTGATCTGACAGGATGGTTATTACAAATGCGAGTAATGTACAGGTTTATATGTGCTGATCTGACAGAATGTTTATTACAAATGTAAATCATGTGACGGTTTATATGTCCTGATCTGACAGGATGGTTATTACAAATGTAAGTCATGTGAAGGTTTATATGTCCTGATCTCACAGGATGGTTATTACAAATGTAAGTCATGTGAAGGTTTATATGTCCTGATCTCACAGGATAGTTATAACACATGTAAGTAATGTGAAGGTATGTCCTGATCTGACAGGATGGTTATTACACATGTAAGTCATGTTAAAGTATGTCCTGATATGACAGAATGGTTATTACACATGTTAGTCATGTGAAGATTTCTATGTCCTGATCTGACAGGATGGTTATTACACATGTAAGTAATGTGAAGGTTTATATCTCCTGATCTGACAGGATGGTTATTACAAATGTAAATCATGTGAAGGTTTATATGTCCTGATCTGACAGGATGGTTATTACAAATGTAAGTCATGTGAAGGTTTACATCTCCTGATCTGACAGGATGGTTATTACAATTATAAGTCATGTGAAGGTTTATATGTCCTGATCTGACAGGATGGTTATAACACATGTAAGTCATGTGAAGGTTTATATGTCCTGATGTGACAGGATAATTATTACACATGTAAGTAATGTGAATGTTCATATCTCCTGATCTGACTGGATGGTTATTACACATGTAAGTGATGTGAAGGTTTATATCTCCTGATCTGACAGGATGGTTATTACAAATGTAAGTCATGTGAAGGTTTATATGTCCTGATCTCACAGGATAGTTATAACACATGTAAGTAATGTGAAGGTATGTCCTGATCTGACAGGATGGTTATTACACATGTAAGTCATGTTAAAGTATGTCCTGATATGACAGAATGGTTATTACACATGTTAGTCATGTGAAGATTTCTATGTCCTGATCTGACAGGATGGTTATTACACATGTAAGTAATGTGAAGGTTTATATCTCCTGATCTGACAGGATGGTTATTACACATGTAAGTAATGTGAAGGTTTATATCTCCTGATCTGACAGGATGGTTATTACACATGTAAGTAATGTGAAGTTTTATATGTCCTGATCTGACAGGATGGTTATTACAAATGTAAGTCATGTGAAGGTTTATACCTCCTGATCTGACAGAATGGTTATTAGAAATGTAAGTCATGTGAAGGGTTATATCTCCTGATCTGACAGGATGGTTATTAGAAATGTAAGTTAAGGGAAGGTTTATATCTCCTCATCTGACAGGATGGTTATTAGAAATGTAAGTTATGGGAAGGTTTATATCTCCTGATCTGACAGGATGGTTATTACAAATGTAAATCATGTGAAGGTTTATATGTCCTGATCTGACAGGATGGTTATTACAAATGTAAGTCATGTGAAGGTTTATATCTCCTGATCTGACAGGATGGTTATTACAATTATAAGTCATGTGAAGGTTTATATGTCCTGATCTGACAGGATGGTTATAACACATGTAAGTCATGTGAAGGTTTATATGTCCTGATGTGACAGGATAATTATTACACATGTAAGTAATGTGAATGTTCATATCTCCTGATCTGACTGGATGGTTATTACACATGTAAGTCATGTGAAGGTTTATGTGTCCTGATCTGAGAGAATGGTTATTACAAATGTAAGTCATGTCAAGTTTTATATGTCCTTCTCTGACAGGATGGTTATTACACATGTAAGTCATGTGAAGGTTTATATGTCCTGATCTGACAGGATGGTTATTACACATGTAAGTAATGTGAAGGTTTATATCTCCTGATCTGAAATGATGGTTATTACACATGTAAGTCATGTGAAGGTTTACATCTTCTGATCTGACAGGATGGTTATTACACATGTAAGTAATGTGAAGTTTTATATGTCCTAATCTGACAGGATGGTTATTACAAATGTAAGTCATGTGAAGGTTTATACCTCCTGATCTGACAGAATGGTTATTAGAAATGTAAGTCATGTGAAGGTTTATATCTCAAGATCTGACAAGATGGTTATTACAAATGTAAGTCATGTGAAGGTTTAAATGTCCTGATCTGAAAGGGAGGTTATAACACATGTAAGTAATGTGAAGGTATGTCCTGATCTACAGGATGGTTATTACACATGTAAGTCAGGTGAAGGTTTATATGTCCTGATCTGACAGGATGGTTATTACAAATGCGAGTAATGTACAGGGTTATATGTGCTGATCTGACAGAATGTTTATTACAAATGTAAGTCATGTGAAGGTTTATAAGTCCTAACCTGACAGATGGTTATCACAAATATAAGTCATGTGACGGTTTATATGTCCTGATCTCACAGGATGGTTATTACAAATTTAGTAATGTGAAGGTTTACATGTCCTGATCTGACAGGATGGTTATTACAAATGTAAGTCATGTGAAGGTTTATATGTCCTGATCTCACAGGATAGTTATAACACATGTAAGTAATGTGAAGGTATGTCCTGATCTGACAGGATGGTTATTACACATGTAAGTCATGTGAAAGTATGTCCTGATATGACAGAATGGTTATTACACATGTTAGTCATGTGAAGATTTGTATGTCCTGATCTGACAGGATGGTTATTACACATGTAAGTAATGTGAAGGTTTATATCTCCTGATCTGACAGGATGGTTATTACACATGTAAGTAATGTGAAGGTTTATATCTCCTGATCTGACAGGATGGTTATTACACATGTAAGTAATGTGAAGTTTTATATGTCCTGATCTGACAGGATGGTTATTACAAATGTAAGTCATGTGAAGGTTTATACCTCCTGATCTGACAGAATGGTTATTAGAAATGTAAGTCATGTGAAGGTTTATATGTCCTGATCTGACAGGATGGTTATTATAAATGTATTTCATTTCAAGTTTTATATGTCCTGATCTGACAGGATGGTTATTACACATGTAAGTCATGTGAAGGTTTATATGGCATGATCTGACAGAATGGTTATTACAAATGTAGTAATGTGAAGGTTTATATATCCTGATCTGACAGTATGGTCATTACAAATGTAAGTCATATGAAGTTTTATATGTCCTGATCTGACAGGATGGTTATTACACATGTAATAATGTGAAGGTTTATATGTCCTGATCTGACAGCATGGTTATTACAAATGTAAGTCTTGGGAAGGTTTATATCTCCTGATCTGACAGGATGGTTATTGCAGATGTAAGTCATGTGAAGGTTTATATGTCCTGATCTGACAGGATGGTTATTACACATCTAAGTAATGTGACGGTTTATATCTCCTGATCTGACAAGATGGTTATAACACATGTAAGTAATGTGAAGGTATGTCCTGATCTGACAGGATGGTTATTACACATGTAAGTCATGTGAAGGTATGTCCTGAAATGACAGAATGGTTATTACACATGTTAGTCATATGAAGATTTGTATGTCCTGATCTGACAGGATGGTTATTACACATGTAAGTAATGTGAAGGTTTATATCTCCTGATCTGACAGGATGGTTATTACACATGTAAGTAATGTGAAGGTTTATATCTCCTGATCTGACAGGATGGTTATTACAAATGTAAGTCATGTGAAGGTTTATATGTCCTGATCTCACAGGATAGTTATAACACATGTAAGTAATGTGAAGGTATGTCCTGATCTGACAGGATGGTTATTACACATGTAAGTCATGTGAAAGTATGTCCTGATATGAGAGAATGGTTATTACACATGTTAGTCATGTGAAGATTTGTATGTCCTGGTATGACAGGATGGTTATTACACATGTAAGTAATGTGAAGGTTTATATCTCCTGATCTGACAGGATGGTTATTACACATGTAAGTAATGTGAAGGTTTATATCTCCTGATCTGACAGGATGGTTATTACACATGTAAGTAATGTGAAGTTTTATATGTCCTGATCTGACAGGATGGTTATTACAAATGTAAGTCATGTGAAGGTTTATACCTCCTGATCTGACAGAATGGTTATTAGAAATGTAAGTCATGTGAAGGTTTATATGTCCTGATCTGACAGGATGGTTATTATAAATGTATTTCATTTCAAGTTTTATATGTCCTGATCTGACAGGATGGTTATTACACATGTAAGTCATGTGAAGGTTTATATGTCATGATCTGACAGAATGGTTATTACAAATGTAGTAATGTGAAGGTTTATATATCCTGATCTGACAGGATGGTCATTACAAATGTAAGTCATATGAAGTTTTATATGTCCTGATCTGACAGGATGGTTATTACACATGTAATAATGTGAAGGTTTATATGTCCTGATCTGACAGCATGGTTATTACAAATGTAAGTCATGGGAAGGTTTATATCTCCTGATCTGACAGGATGGTTATTGCAGATGTAAGTCATGTGAAGGTTTATATGTCCTGATCTGACAGGATGGTTATTACACATCTACGTAATGTGAAGGTTTATATCTCCTGATCTGACAAGATGGTTATAACACATGTAAGTAATGTGAAGGTATGTCCTGATCTGACAGGATGGTTATTACACATGTAAGTCATGTGAAGGTATGTCCTGAAATGACAGAATGGTTATTACACATGTTAGTCATGTGAAGATTAGTATGTCCTGATCTGACAGGATGGTTATTACAAATGTAAGTCATGTGAAGGTTTATAAGTCCTAACCTGACAGATGGTTATCACAAATATAAGTCATGTGACGGTTTATATGTCCTGATCTGACAGGATGGTTATTACAAATATAGGTCATGTGAAGGTTTATATCTCCTGATCTCACAGGATGGTTACTACACATGTAAGTCATGCGAAGGTTTATATGTCCTGATCTGACAGGATGGTTATTACAAATGTAAGTCATGTGAAGGTTTATATGTCCTGATCTGACAGGATGGTTATTACAAAAGTAAGTCATGTGAAGGTTTATATGTCCTGATCTCACATGATAGTTATAACACATGTAAGTAATGTGAAGGTATGTCCTGATCTGACAGGATGGTTATTACACATGTAAGTCATGTTAAAGTATGTCCTGATATGACAGAATGGTTATTACACATGTAAGTAATGTGAAGGTTTATATCTCCTGATCTGACAGGATGGTTATTATACATGTAAGTAATATGAAGTTTTATATGTCCTGATCTGACAGGATGGTTATTACAAATGTAAGTGATGTGAAGGTTTATACCTCCTGATCTGACAGAATGGTTATTAGAAATGTAAGTCATGTGAAGGTTTATATCTCAAGATCTGACAAGATGGTTATTACAAATGTAAGTCATGTGAAGGTTTAAATGTCCTGATCTGACAGGGAGGTTATAACACATGTAAGTAATGTGAAGGTATGTCCTGATCTACAGGATGGTTATTACACATGTAAGTCAGGTGAAGGTTTATATGTCCTGATCTGACAGGATGGTTATTACAAATGCGAGTAATGTACAAGTTTATATGTGCTGATTTGACAGAATGTTTATTACAAATGTAAGTCATGTGAAGGTTTATAAGTCCTAACCTGACAGATGGTTATCACAAATATAAGTCATGTGACGGTTTATATGTCCTGATCTCACAGGATGGTTATTACAAATTTAGTAATGTGAAGGTTTACATGTCCTGATCTGACAGGATGGTTATTACAAATGTAAGTCATGTGAAGGTTTATATGTCCTGATCTCACAGGATAGTTATAACACATGTAAGTAATGTGAAGGTATGTCCTGATCTGACAGGATGGTTATTACACATGTAAGTCATGTGAAAGTATGTCCTGATATGACAGAATGGTTATTACACATGTTAGTCATGTGAAGATTTGTATGTCCTGATCTGACAGGATGGTTATTACACATGTAAGTAATGTGAAGGTTTATATCTCCTGATCTGACAGGATGGTTATTACACATGTAAGTAATGTGAAGGTTTATATCTCCTGATCTGACAGGATGGTTATTACACATGTAAGTAATGTGAAGTTTTATATGTCCTGATCTGACAGGATGGTTATTACAAATGTAATAATGTGAAGGTTTATATGTCCTGATCTGACAGCATGGTTATTACAAATGTAGTAATGTGAAGGTTTATATATCCTGATCTGACAGGATGGTCATTACAAATGTAAGTCATATGAAGTTTTATATGTCCTGATCTGACAGGATGGTTATTACACATGTAATAATGTGAAGGTTTATATGTCCTGATCTGACAGCATGGTTATTACAAATGTAAGTCATGGCAAGGTTTATATCTCCTGATCTGACAGGATGGTTATTGCAGATGTAAGTCATGTGAAGGTTTATATGTCCTGATCTGACAGGATGGTTATTACACATCTAAGTAATGTGAAGGTTTATATCTCCTGATCTGACAAGATGGTTATAACACATGTAAGTAATGTGAAGGTATGTCCTGATCTGACAGGATGGTTATTACACATGTTAGTCATGTGAAGATTTGTATGTCCTGATCTGACAGGATGGTTATTACACATGTTAGTCATGTGAAGATTTGTATGTCCTGATCTGACAGGATGGTTATTACACATGTAAGTAATGTGAAGGTTTACATCTCCTGATCTGACAGGATGGTTATTACACATGTAAGTAATGTGAAGGTTTATATCTCCTGATCTGACAGGATGGTTATTATACATGTAAGTAATGTGAAGTTTTATATGTCCTGATCTGACAGGATGGTTATTACAAATGTAAGTCATGTGAAGGTTTATATCTCCTGATCTGACAAGATGGTTATAACACATGTAAGTAATGTGAAGTTTTACATGTCCTGATCTGATAGAATGTTTATTACAAATGTAAGTCATGTGAAGGTTTATACCTCCTGATCTGACAGAATGGTTATTACAAATGTAAGTCATGTGAAGGTTTATATCTCCTGATCTGACAGGATGGTTTAGAAATGTAAGTTATGGGAAGGTTTATATCTCCTGATCTGACAGGATGGTTATTAGAAATGTAAGTTATGGGAAGGTTTATATCTCCTGATCTGACAGGATGGTTATTACAAATGTAAGTCATGTGAAGGTTTATATGTCCTGATCTGACAGGATGGTTATTACAAATGTAAGTCATGTGAAGGTTTATATCTCCTGATCTGACAGGATGGTTATTACAATTATAAGTCATGTGAAGGTTTATATGTCCTGATCTGACAGGATGGTTATAACACATGTAAGTCATGTGAAGGTTTATATGTCCTGATGTGACAGGATAATTATTACACATGTAAGTAATGTGAATGTTCATATCTCCTGATCTGACTGGATGGTTATTACACATGTAAGTGATGTGAAGGTTTATATCTCCTGATCTGACAGGATGGTTATTACACATGTAAGCCATGTTAAGGTTATTGTGTCCTGATCTGACAGAATGGTTATTACAAATGTAAGTCATGTCAAGTTTTATATGTCCTTCTCTGACAGGATGGTTATTACACATGTAAGTCATGTGAAGGTTTATATGTCCTGATCTGAAAGATTGGTTATTACACATGTAAGTAATGTGAAGGTTTATATCTCCTGATCTGACAGGATGGTTATTACACATGTAAGTAATGTGAAGGTTTATATCTCCTGATCTGACAGGATGGTTATTATACATGTAAGTCATGTGAAGTTTTATATGTCCTGATCTGACAGGATGGTTATTACAAATGTAAGTCATGTGAAGGTTTATACCTCCTGATCTGACAGAATGGTTATTACACATGTAAGTAATGTGAAGGTTTATATCTCCTGATCTGACAGGATGGTTATTACACATGTAAGTAATGTGAAGGTTTATATCTCCTGATCTGACAGGATGGTTATTATACATGTAAGTCATGTGAAGTTTTATATGTCCTGATCTGACAGGATGGTTATTACAAATGTAAGTCATGTGAAGGTTTATACCTCCTGATCTGACAGAATGGTTATTAGAAATGTAAGTCATGTGAAGGTTTATATCTCAAGATCTGACAGGATGGTTATTACAAATGTAAGTCATGTGAAGGTTTAAATGTCCTGATCTGACAGGAAGGTTATAACACATGTAAGTAATGTGAAGGTATGTCCTGATCTACAGGATGGTTATTACACATCTAAGTAATGTGAAGGTTTATATCTCCTGATCTGACAATATGGTTATAACACATGCAAGTAATGTGAAGTTTTACATGTCCTGATCTGATAGAATGTTTATTACAAATGTAAGTCATGTGAAGGTTTATACCTCCTGATCTGACAGAATGGTTATTACAAATGTAAGTCATGTGAAGGGTTATATCTCCTGATCTGACAGGATGGTTATTAGAAATGTAAGTTAAGGGAAGGTTTATATCTCCTGATCTGACAGGATGGTTATTAGAAATGTAAGTTATGGGAAGGTTTATATCTCCTGATCTGACAGGATGGTTATTACAAATGTAAATCATGTGAATTTTTATATGTCCTGATCTGACAGGATGGTTATTACAAATGTAAGTCATTTGAAGGTTTATATCTCCTGATCTGACAGGATGGTTATTACAATTATAAGTCATGTGAAGGTTTATATGTCCTGATCTGACAGGATGGTTATAACACATGTAAGTCATGTGAAGGTTTATATGTCCTGATGTGACAGGATAATTATTACACATGTAAGTAATGTGAATGTTCATATCTCCTGATCTGACTGGATGGTTATTACACATGTAAGTGATGTGAAGGTTTATATCTCCTGATCTGACAGGATGGTTATTACACATGTAAGTCATGTGAAGGTTTATGTGTCCTGATCTGACACAATGGTTATTACAAATGTAAGTCATGTCAGGTTTTATATGTCCTTCTCTGACAGGATGGTTATTACACATGTAAGTCATGTGAAGGTTTATATGTCCTGATCTGACAGGATGGTTATTACACATGTAAGTAATGTGAAGGTTTATATCTCCTGATCTGACAGGATGGTTATTACACATGTAAGTAATGTGAAGGTTTAAATGTCCTGATCTGACAGGAAGGTTATAACACATGTAAGTAATGTGAAGGTATGTCCTGATCTACAGGATGGTTATTACACATGTAAGTCAGGTGAAGGTTTATATGTCCTGATCTGACAGGATGGTTATTACAAATGCGAGTAATGTACAGGTTTATATGTGCTGATCTGACAGAATGTTTATTACAAATGTAAGTCATGTGACGGTTTATATGTCCTGATCTGACAGGATGGTTATTACAAATGTAAGTCATGTGAAGGTTTATATGTCCTGATCTCACAGGATGGTTATTACAAATGTAAGTCATGTGAAGGTTTATATGTCCTGATCTCACAGGATAGTTATAACACATGTAAGTAATGTGAAGGTATGTCCTGATCTGACAGGATGGTTATTACACATGTAAGTCATGTTAAAGTATGTCCTGATATGACAGAATGGTTATTACACATGTTAGTCATGTGAAGATTTCTATGTCCTGATCTGACAGGATGGTTATTACACATGTAAGTAATGTGAAGGTTTATATCTCCTGATCTGACAGGATGGTTATTACACATGTAAGTAATGTGAAGGTTTATATCTCCTGATCTGACAGGATGGTTATTACACATGTAAGTAATGTGAAGTTTTATATGTCCTGATCTGACAGGATGGTTATTACAAATGTAAGTCATGTGAAGGTTTATACCTCCTGATCTGACAGAATGGTTATTAGAAATGTAAGTCATGTGAAGGGTTATATCTCCTGATCTGACAGGATGGTTATTAGAAATGTAAGTTAAGGGAAGGTTTATATCTCCTGATCTGACAGGATGGTTATTAGAAATGTAAGTTATGGGAAGGTTTATATCTCCTGATCTGACAGGATGGTTATTACAAATGTAAATCATGTGAAGGTTTATATGTCCTGATCTGACAGGATGGTTATTACAAATGTAAGTCATGTGAAGGTTTATATCTCCTGATCTGACAGGATGGTTATTACAATTATAAGTCATGTGAAGGTTTATATGTCCTGATCTGACAGGATGGTTATAACACATGTAAGTCATGTGAAGGTTTATATGTCCTGATGTGACAGGATAATTATTACACATGTAAGTAATGTGAATGTTCATATCTCCTGATCTGACTGGATGGTTATTACACATGTAAGTGATGTGAAGGTTTATATCTCCTGATCTGACAGGATGGTTATTACACATGTAAGTCATGTGAAGGTTTATGTGTCCTGATATGACAGAATGGTTATTACAAATGTAAGTCATGTCAGGTTTTATATGTCCTTCTCTGACAGGATGGTTATTACACATGTAAGTCATGTGAAGGTTTATATGTCCTGATCTGACAGGATGGTTATTACACATGTAAGTAATGTGAAGGTTGATATCTCCTGATCTGACAGGATGGTTATTACACATGTAAGTAATGTGAAGGTTTATATGTCCTGATCTGACAGGATGGTTATTATACATGTAAGTCATGTGAAGGTTTAAATGTCCTGATCTGACAGGAAGGTTATAACACATGTAAGTAATGTGAAGGTATGTCCTGATCTACAGGATGGTTATTACACATGTAAGTCAGGTGAAGGTTTATATGTCCTGATCTGACAGGATGGTTATTACAAATGCGAGTAATGTACAGGTTTATATGTGCTGATCTGACAGAATGTTTATTACAAATGTAAGTCATGTGACGGTTTACATGTCCTGATCTGACAGGATGGTTATTACAAATGTAAGTCATGTGAAGGTTTATATGTCCTGATCTAACAGGATGGTTATTACAAATGTAAGTCATGTGAAGGTTTATACCTCCTGATCTGACAGAATGGTTATTAGAAATGTAAGTCATGTGAAGGTTTATATCTCAAGATCTGACAGGATGGTTATTACAAATGTAAGTCATGTGAAGGTTTAAATGTCCTGATCTGACAGGAAGGTTATAACACATGTAAGTAATGTGAAGGTATGTCCTGATCTACAGGATGGTTATTACACATCTAAGTAATGTGAAGGTTTATATCTCCTGATCTGACAATATGGTTATAACACATGCAAGTAATGTGAAGTTTTACATGTCCTGATCTGATAGAATGTTTATTACAAATGTAAGTCATGTGAAGGTTTATACCTCCTGATCTGACAGAATGGTTATTACAAATGTAAGTCATGTGAAGGGTTATATCTCCTGATCTGACAGGATGGTTATTAGAAATGTAAGTTAAGGGAAGGTTTATATCTCCTGATCTGACAGGATGGTTATTAGAAATGTAAGTTATGGGAAGGTTTATATCTCCTGATCTGACAGGATGGTTATTACAAATGTAAATCATGTGAATTTTTATATGTCCTGATCTGACAGGATGGTTATTACAAATGTAAGTCATTTGAAGGTTTATATCTCCTGATCTGACAGGATGGTTATTACAATTATAAGTCATGTGAAGGTTTATATGTCCTGATCTGACAGGATGGTTATAACACATGTAAGTCATGTGAAGGTTTATATGTCCTGATGTGACAGGATAATTATTACACATGTAAGTAATGTGAATGTTCATATCTCCTGATCTGACTGGATGGTTATTACACATGTAAGTGATGTGAAGGTTTATATCTCCTGATCTGACAGGATGGTTATTACACATGTAAGTCATGTGAAGGTTTATGTGTCCTGATCTGACACAATGGTTATTACAAATGTAAGTCATGTCAGGTTTTATATGTCCTTCTCTGACAGGATGGTTATTACACATGTAAGTCATGTGAAGGTTTATATGTCCTGATCTGACAGGATGGTTATTACACATGTAAGTAATGTGAAGGTTTATATCTCCTGATCTGACAGGATGGTTATTACACATGTAAGTAATGTGAAGGTTTATATGTCCTGATCTGACAGGATGGTTATTATACATGTAAGTCATGTGAAGGTTTAAATGTCCTGATCTGACAGGAAGGTTATAACACATGTAAGTAATGTGAAGGTATGTCCTGATCTACAGGATGGTTATTACACATGTAAGTCAGGTGAAGGTTTATATGTCCTGATCTGACAGGATGGTTATTACAAATGCGAGTAATGTACAGGTTTATATGTGCTGATCTGACAGAATGTTTATTACAAATGTAAATCATGTGACGGTTTATATGTCCTGATCTGACAGGATGGTTATTACAAATGTAAGTCATGTGAAGGTTTATATGTCCTGATCTCACAGGATGGTTATTACAAATGTAAGTCATGTGAAGGTTTATATGTCCTGATCTCACAGGATAGTTATAACACATGTAAGTAATGTGAAGGTATGTCCTGATCTGACAGGATGGTTATTACACATGTAAGTCATGTTAAAGTATGTCCTGATATGACAGAATGGTTATTACACATGTTAGTCATGTGAAGATTTCTATGTCCTGATCTGACAGGATGGTTATTACACATGTAAGTAATGTGAAGGTTTATATCTCCTGATCTGACAGGATGGTTATTACACATGTAAGTAATGTGAAGGTTTATATCTCCTGATCTGACAGGATGGTTATTACACATGTAAGTAATGTGAAGTTTTATATGTCCTGATCTGACAGGATGGTTATTACAAATGTAAGTCATGTGAAGGTTTATACCTCCTGATCTGACAGAATGGTTATTAGAAATGTAAGTCATGTGAAGGGTTATATCTCCTGATCTGACAGGATGGTTATTAGAAATGTAAGTTAAGGGAAGGTTTATATCTCCTGATCTGACAGGATGGTTATTAGAAATGTAAGTTATGGGAAGGTTTATATCTCCTGATCTGACAGGATGGTTATTACAAATGTAAATCATGTGAAGGTTTATATGTCCTGATCTGACAGGATGGTTATTACAAATGTAAGTCATGTGAAGGTTTACATCTCCTGATCTGACAGGATGGTTATTACAATTATAAGTCATGTGAAGGTTTATATGTCCTGATCTGACAGGATGGTTATAACACATGTAAGTCATGTGAAGGTTTATATGTCCTGATGTGACAGGATAATTATTACACATGTAAGTAATGTGAATGTTCATATCTCCTGATCTGACTGGATGGTTATTACACATGTAAGTGATGTGAAGGTTTATATCTCCTGATCTGACAGGATGGTTATTACAAATGTAAGTCATGTGAAGGTTTATATGTCCTGATCTCACAGGATAGTTATAACACATGTAAGTAATGTGAAGGTATGTCCTGATCTGACAGGATGGTTATTACACATGTAAGTCATGTTAAAGTATGTCCTGATATGACAGAATGGTTATTACACATGTTAGTCATGTGAAGATTTCTATGTCCTGATCTGACAGGATGGTTATTACACATGTAAGTAATGTGAAGGTTTATATCTCCTGATCTGACAGGATGGTTATTACACATGTAAGTAATGTGAAGGTTTATATCTCCTGATCTGACAGGATGGTTATTACACATGTAAGTAATGTGAAGTTTTATATGTCCTGATCTGACAGGATGGTTATTACAAATGTAAGTCATGTGAAGGTTTATACCTCCTGATCTGACAGAATGGTTATTAGAAATGTAAGTCATGTGAAGGGTTATATCTCCTGATCTGACAGGATGGTTATTAGAAATGTAAGTTAAGGGAAGGTTTATATCTCCTCATCTGACAGGATGGTTATTAGAAATGTAAGTTATGGGAAGGTTTATATCTCCTGATCTGACAGGATGGTTATTACAAATGTAAATCATGTGAAGGTTTATATGTCCTGATCTGACAGGATGGTTATTACAAATGTAAGTCATGTGAAGGTTTATATCTCCTGATCTGACAGGATGGTTATTACAATTATAAGTCATGTGAAGGTTTATATGTCCTGATCTGACAGGATGGTTATAACACATGTAAGTCATGTGAAGGTTTATATGTCCTGATGTGACAGGATAATTATTACACATGTAAGTAATGTGAATGTTCATATCTCCTGATCTGACTGGATGGTTATTACACATGTAAGTCATGTGAAGGTTTATGTGTCCTGATCTGAGAGAATGGTTATTACAAATGTAAGTCATGTCAAGTTTTATATGTCCTTCTCTGACAGGATGGTTATTACACATGTAAGTCATGTGAAGGTTTATATGTCCTGATCTGACAGGATGGTTATTACACATGTAAGTAATGTGAAGGTTTATATCTCCTGATCTGAAATGATGGTTATTACACATGTAAGTCATGTGAAGGTTTACATCTTCTGATCTGACAGGATGGTTATTACACATGTAAGTAATGTGAAGTTTTATATGTCCTAATCTGACAGGATGGTTATTACAAATGTAAGTCATGTGAAGGTTTATACCTCCTGATCTGACAGAATGGTTATTACAAATGTAAGTTATGTGAAGGTTTATATGTCCTGATCTGACAGGATGGTTATTACACATGTAAGTAATGTGAAGGTTTATATCTCCTGATCTGAAATGATGGTTATTACACATGTAAGTCATGTGAAGGTTTACATCTTCTGATCTGACAGGATGGCTATTACACATGTAAGTAATGTGAAGTTTTATATGTCCTGATCTGACAGGATGGTTATTACAAATGTAAGTCATGTGAAGGTTTATACCTCCTGATCTGACAGAATGGTTATTAGAAATGTAAGTCATGTGAAGGTTTATATGTCCTGATCTGACAGGATGGTTATTATAAATGTATTTCATTTCAAGTTTTATATGTCCTGATCTGACAGGATGGTTATTACAAATGTAAGTCATGTGAAGGTTTATATCTCCTGATCTGACAGGATGGTTATTACAATTATAAGTCATGTGAAGGTTTATATGTCCTGATCTGACAGGATGGTTATAACACATGTAAGTCATGTGAAGGTTTATATGTCCTGATGTGACAGGATAATAATTACACATGTAAGTAATGTGAATGTTCATATCTCCTGATCTGACTGGATGGTTATTACACATGTAAGTGATGTGAAGGTTTATATCTCCTGATCTGACAGGATGGTTATTACACATGTAAGTCATGTGAAGGTTTATGTGTCCTGATCTGACAGAATGGTTATTACAAATGTAAGTCATGTCAGGTTTTATAAGTCCTTCTCTGACAGGATGGTTATTACACATGTAAGTCATGTGAAGGTTTATATGTCCTGATCTGACAGGATGGTTATTACACATGTAAGTAATGTGAAGGTTTATATCTCCTGATCTGACAGGATGGTTATTACACATGTAAGTAATGTGAAGGTTTGTATGTCCTGATCTGACAGGATGGTTATTATACATGTAAGTCATGTGAAGGTTTAAATGTCCTGATCTGACAGGAAGGTTATTGCAGATGTAAGTCATGTGAAGGTTTATATGTCCTGATCTGACAGGATGGTTATTACACATCTAAGTAATGTGAAGGTTTATATCTCCTGATCTGACAAGATGGTTATAACACATGTAAGTAATGTGAAGTTTTACATGTCCTGATCTGATAGAATGTTTATTACAAATGTAAGTCATGTGAAGGTTTATACCTCCTGATCTGACAGAATGGTTATTACAAATGTAAGTCATGTGAAGGTTTATATCTCCTGATCTGACAGGATGGTTATTAGAAATGTAAGTTATGGGAAGGTTTATATCTCCTGATCTGACAGGATGGTTATTAGAAATGTAAGTTATGGGAAGGTTTATATCTCCTGATCTGACAGGATGGTTATTACAAATGTAAGTCATGTGAAGGTTTATATGTCCTGATCTGACAGGATGGTTATTACAATTATAAGTCATGTGAAGGTTTATATGTCCTGATCTGACAGGATGGTTATAACACATGTAAGTCATGTGAAGGTTTATATGTCCTGATGTGACAGGATAATAATTACACATGTAAGTAATGTGAATGTTCATATCTCCTGATCTGACTGGATGGTTATTACACATGTAAGTGATGTGAAGGTTTATATCTCCTGATCTGACAGGATGGTTATTACACATGTAAGTCATGTGAAGGTTTATGTGTCCTGATCTGACAGAATGGTTATTACAAATGTAAGTCATGTCAGGTTTTATAAGTCCTTCTCTGACAGGATGGTTATTACACATGTAAGTCATGTGAAGGTTTATATGTCCTGATCTGACAGGATGGTTATTACACATGTAAGTAATGTGAAGGTTTATATCTCCTGATCTGAAAGGATGGTTATTACACATGTAAGTAATGTGAAGGTTTATATGTCCTGATCTGACAGGATGGTTATTATACATGTAAGTCATGTGAAGGTTTAAATGTCCTGATCTGACAGGAAGGTTATTGCAGATGTAAGTCATGTGAAGGTTTATATGTCCTGATCTGACAGGATGGTTATTAAACATCTAAGTAATGTGAAGGTTTATATCTCCTGATCTGACAAGATGGTTATAACACATGTAAGTAATTTGAAGTTTTACATGTCCTGATCTGATAGAATGTTTATTACAAATGTAAGTCATGTGAAGGTTTATACCTCCTGATCTGACAGAATGGTTATTACAAATGTAAGTCATGTGAAGGTTTATATCTCCTGATCTGACAGGATGGTTATTAGAAATGTAAGTTATGGGAAGGTTTATATCTCCTGATCTGACAGGATGGTTATTAGAAATGTAAGTTATGGGAAGGTTTATATCTCCTGATCTGACAGGATGGTTATTACAAATGTAAGTCATGTGAAGGTTTATATGTCCTGATCTGACAGGATGGTTATTACAAATGTAAGTCATGTGAAGGTTTATATCTCCTGATCTGACAAGATGGTTATAACACATGTAAGTAATGTGAAGTTTTACATGTCCTGATCTGATAGAATGTTTATTACAAATGTAAGTCATGTGAAGGTTTATACCTCCTGATCTGACAGAATGGTTATTACAAATGTAAGTCATGTGAAGGTTTATATCTCCTGATCTGACAGGATGGTTTAGAAATGTAAGTTATGGGAAGGTTTATATCTCCTGATCTGACAGGATGGTTATTACAAATGTAAGTCATGTGAAGGTTTATATGTCCTGATCTGACAGGATGGTTATTACAAATGTAAGTCATGTGAAGGTTTATATCTCCTGATCTGACAGGATGGTTATTACAATTATAAGTCATGTGAAGGTTTATATGTCCTGATCTGACAGGATGGTTATAACACATGTAAGTCATGTGAAGGTTTATATGTCCTGATCTGACAGGATGGTTATTATACATGTAAGTCATGTGAAGGTTTAAATGTCCTGATCTGACAGGAAGGTTATAACACATGTAAGTAATGTGAAGGTAAGTCCTGATCTACAGGATGGTTATTACACATGTAAGTCAGGTGAAGGTTTATATGTCCTGATCTGACAGGATGGTTATTACAAATGCGAGTAATGTACAGGTTTATATGTGCTGATCTGACAGAATGTTTATTACAAATGTAAGTCATGTGACGGTTTATATGTCCTGATCTGACAGGATGGTTATTACAAATGTAAGTCATGTGAAGGTTTATATGTCCTGATCTCACAGGATAGTTATAACACATGTAAGTAATGTGAAGGTATGTCCTGATCTGACAGGATGGTTATTACACATGTAAGTCATGTTAAAGTATGTCCTGATATGACAAAATGGTTATTACACATGTTAGTCATGTGAAGATTTCTATGTCCTGATCTGACAGGATGGTTATTACACATGTAAGTAATGTGAAGGTTTATATCTCCTGATCTGACAGGATGGTTATTACACATGTAAGTAATGTGAAGGTTTATATCTCCTGATCTGACAGGATGGTTATTACACATGTAAGTAATGTGAAGTTTTATATGTCCTGATCTGACAGGATGGTTATTACAAATGTAAGTCATGTGAAGGTTTATACCTCCTGATCTGACAGAATGGTTATTAGAAATGTAAGTCATGTGAAGGTTTATATGTCCTGATCTGACAGGATGGTTATTATAAATGTATTTCATTTCAAGTTTTATATGTCCTGATCTGACAGGATGGTTATTACACATGTAAGTCATATGAAGGTTTATATGTCATGATCTGACAGAATGGTTATTACAAATGTAGTAATGTGAAGGTTTATATATCCTGATCTGACAGGATGGTCATTACAAAAGTAAGTCATGGGAAGGTTTATATGTCCTGATCTGACAGGATGGTTATTGCAGATGTAAGTCATGTGAAGGTTTATATGTCCTGATCTGACAGGATGGTTATTACACATCTAAGTAATGTGAAGGTTTATATCTCCTGATCTGACAAGATGGTTATAACACATGTAAGTAATGTGAAGTTTTACATGTCCTGATCTGATAGAATGTTTATTACAAATGTAAGTCATGTGAAGGTTTATACCTCCTGATCTGACAGAATGGTTATTACAAATGTAAGTCATGTGAAGGTTTATATCTCCTGATCTGACAGGATGGTTATTAGAAATGTAAGTTATGGGAAGGTTTATATCTCCTGATCTGACAGGATGGTTATTAGAAATGTAAGTTATGGGAAGGTTTATATCTCCTGATCTGACAGGATGGTTATTACAATTATAAGTCATGTGAAGGTTTATATGTCCTGATCTGACAGGATGGTTATTACAATTATAAGTCATATGAAGGTTTATATGTCCTGATGTGACAGGATAATTATTACACATGTAAGTAATGTGAATGTTCATATCTCCTGATCTGACTGGATGGTTATTACACATGTAAGTGATGTGAAGGTTTATATCTCCTGATTTGACAGGATGGTTATTACACATGTAAGTCATGTGAAGGTTTATGTGTCCTGATCTGAGAGAATGGTTATTACAAATGTAAGTCATGTCAAGTTTTATATGTCCTTCTCTGACAGGATGGTTATTACACATGTAAGTCATGTGAAGGTTTATATGTCCTGATCTGACAGGATGGTTATTACACATGTAAGTAATGTGAAGGTTTATATCTCCTGATCTGAAATGATGGTTATTACACATGTAAGTCATGTGAAGGTTTACATCTTCTGATCTGACAGGATGGTTATTACACATGTAAGTAATGTGAAGTTTTATATGTCCTGATCTGACAGGATGGTTATTACAAATGTAAGTCATGTGAAGGTTTATACCTCCTGATCTGACAGAATGGTTATTAGAAATGTAAGTCATGTGAAGGTTTATATGTCCTGATCTGACAGGATGGTTATTACACATGTAAGTAATGTGAAGGTTTATATCTCCTGATCTGAAATGATGGTTATTACACATGTAAGTCATGTGAAGGTTTACATCTTCTGATCTGACAGGATGGCTATTACACATGTAAGTAATGTGAAGTTTTATATGTCCTGATCTGACAGGATGGTTATTACAAATGTAAGTCATGTGAAGGTTTATACCTCCTGATCTGACAGAATGGTTATTAGAAATGTAAGTCATGTGAAGGTTTATATGTCCTGATCTGACAGGATGGTTATTATAAATGTATTTCATTTCAAGTTTTATATGTCCTGATCTGACAGGATGGTTATTACAAATGTAAGTCATGTGAAGGTTTATATCTCCTGATCTGACAGGATGGTTATTACAATTATAAGTCATGTGAAGGTTTATATGTCCTGATCTGACAGGATGGTTATAACACATGTAAGTCATGTGAAGGTTTATATGTCCTGATGTGACAGGATAATTATTACACATGTAAGTAATGTGAATGTTCATATCTCCTGATCTGACTGGATGGTTATTACACATGTAAGTGATGTGAAGGTTTATATCTCCTGATCTGACAGGATGGTTATTACACATGTAAGTCATGTGAAGGTTTATGTGTCCTGATCTGACAGAATGGTTATTACAAATGTAAGTCATGTCAGGTTTTATATGTCCTTCTCTGACAGGATGGTTATTACACATGTAAGTCATGTGAAGGTTTATATCTCCTGATCTGACAGGATGGTTATTACAAATGTAAGTCATGTGAAGGTTTATATGTCCTGATCTGACAGGATGGTTATAACACATGTAAGTCATGTGAAGGTTTATATGTCCTGATCTGACAGGATGGTTATTATACATGTAAGTCATGTGAAGGTTTAAATGTCCTGATCTGACAGGAAGGTTATAACACATGTAAGTAATGTGAAGGTAAGTCCTGATCTACAGGATGGTTATTACACATGTAAGTCAGGTGAAGGTTTATATGTCCTGATCTGACAGGATGGTTATTACAAATGCGAGTAATGTACAGGTTTATATGTGCTGATCTGACAGAATGTTTATTACAAATGTAAGTCATGTGACGGTTTATATGTCCTGATCTGACAGGATGGTTATTACAAATGTAAGTCATGTGAAGGTTTATATGTCCTGATCTCACAGGATAGTTATAACACATGTAAGTAATGTGAAGGTATGTCCTGATCTGACAGGATGGTTATTACACATGTAAGTCATGTTAAAGTATGTCCTGATATGACAAAATGGTTATTACACATGTTAGTCATGTGAAGATTTCTATGTCCTGATCTGACAGGATGGTTATTACACATGTAAGTAATGTGAAGGTTTATATCTCCTGATCTGACAGGATGGTTATTACACATGTAAGTAATGTGAAGGTTTATATCTCCTGATCTGACAGGATGGTTATTACACATGTAAGTAATGTGAAGTTTTATATGTCCTGATCTGACAGGATGGTTATTACAAATGTAAGTCATGTGAAGGTTTATACCTCCTGATCTGACAGAATGGTTATTAGAAATGTAAGTCATGTGAAGGTTTATATGTCCTGATCTGACAGGATGGTTATTATAAATGTATTTCATTTCAAGTTTTATATGTCCTGATCTGACAGGATGGTTATTACACATGTAAGTCATATGAAGGTTTATATGTCATGATCTGACAGAATGGTTATTACAAATGTAGTAATGTGAAGGTTTATATATTCTGATCTGACAGGATGGTCATTACAAAAGTAAGTCATGGGAAGGTTTATATGTCCTGATCTGACAGGATGGTTATTGCAGATGTAAGTCATGTGAAGGTTTATATGTCCTGATCTGACAGGATGGTTATTACACATCTAAGTAATGTGAAGGTTTATATCTCCTGATCTGACAAGATGGTTATAACACATGTAAGTAATGTGAAGTTTTACATGTCCTGATCTGATAGAATGTTTATTACAAATGTAAGTCATGTGAAGGTTTATACCTCCTGATCTGACAGAATGGTTATTACAAATGTAAGTCATGTGAAGGTTTATATCTCCTGATCTGACAGGATGGTTATTAGAAATGTAAGTTATGGGAAGGTTTATATCTCCTGATCTGACAGGATGGTTATTAGAAATGTAAGTTATGGGAAGGTTTATATCTCCTGATCTGACAGGATGGTTATTACAATTATAAGTCATGTGAAGGTTTATATGTCCTGATCTGACAGGATGGTTATTACAATTATAAGTCATATGAAGGTTTATATGTCCTGATGTGACAGGATAATTATTACACATGTAAGTAATGTGAATGTTCATATCTCCTGATCTGACTGGATGGTTATTACACATGTAAGTGATGTGAAGGTTTATATCTCCTGATTTGACAGGATGGTTATTACACATGTAAGTCATGTGAAGTTTTATATGTCCTTCTCTGACAGGATGGTTATTACACATGTAAGTCATGTGAAGGTTTATATGTCCTGATCTGACAGGATGGTTATTACACATGTAAGTAATGTGAAGGTTTATATCTCCTGATCTGAAATGATGGTTATTACACATGTAAGTCATGTGAAGGTTTACATCTTCTGATCTGACAGGATGGTTATTACACATGTAAGTAATGTGAAGTTTTATATGTCCTGATCTGACAGGATGGTTATTACAAATGTAAGTCATGTGAAGGTTTATACCTCCTGATCTGACAGAATGGTTATTAGAAATGTAAGTCATGTGAAGGTTTATATGTCCTGATCTGACAGGATGGTTATTACACATGTAAGTAATGTGAAGGTTTATATCTCCTGATCTGAAATGATGGTTATTACACATGTAAGTCATGTGAAGGTTTACATCTTCTGATCTGACAGGATGGCTATTACACATGTAAGTAATGTGAAGTTTTATATGTCCTGATCTGACAGGATGGTTATTACAAATGTAAGTCATGTGAAGGTTTATACCTCCTGATCTGACAGAATGGTTATTAGAAATGTAAGTCATGTGAAGGTTTATATGTCCTGATCTGACAGGATGGTTATTATAAATGTATTTCATTTCAAGTTTTATATGTCCTGATCTGACAGGATGGTTATTACAAATGTAAGTCATGTGAAGGTTTATATCTCCTGATCTGACAGGATGGTTATTACAATTATAAGTCATGTGAAGGTTTATATGTCCTGATCTGACAGGATGGTTATAACACATGTAAGTCATGTGAAGGTTTATATGTCCTGATGTGACAGGATAATTATTACACATGTAAGTAATGTGAATGTTCATATCTCCTGATCTGACTGGATGGTTATTACACATGTAAGTGATGTGAAGGTTTATATCTCCTGATCTGACAGGATGGTTATTACACATGTAAGTCATGTGAAGGTTTATGTGTCCTGATCTGACAGAATGGTTATTACAAATGTAAGTCATGTCAGGTTTTATATGTCCTTCTCTGACAGGATGGTTATTACACATGTAAGTCATGTGAAGGTTTATATGTCCTGATCTGACAGGATGGTTATTACACATGTAAGTAATGTGAAGGTTTATATCTCCTGATCTGACAGGATGGTTATTACACATGTAAGTAATGTGAAGGTTTATATGTCCTGATCTGACAGGATGGTTATTATACATGTAAGTCATGTGAAGGTTTAAATGTCCTGATCTGACAGGAAGGTTATTGCAGATGTAAGTCATGTGAAGGTTTATATGTCCTGATCTGACAGGATGGTTATTACACATCTAAGTAATGTGAAGGTTTATATCTCCTGATCTGACAAGATGGTTATAACACATGTAAGTAATGTGAAGTTTTACATGTCCTGATCTGATAGAATGTTTATTACAAATGTAAGTCATGTGAAGGTTTATACCTCCTGATCTGACAGAATGGTTATTACAAATGTAAGTCATGTGAAGGTTTATATCTCCTGATCTGACAGGATGGTTATTAGAAATGTAAGTTATGGGAAGGTTTATATCTCCTGATCTGACAGGATGGTTATTAGAAATGTAAGTTATGGGAAGGTTTATATCTCCTGATCTGACAGGATGGTTATTACAAGTGTAAGTCATGTGAAGGTTTATATGTCCTGATCTGACAGGATGGTTATTACAAATGTAGGTCATGTGAAGGTTTATATCTCCTGATCTGACAAGATGGTTATAACACATGTAAGTAATGTGAAGTTTTACATGTCCTGATCTGATAGAATGTTTATTACAAATGTAAGTCATGTGAAGGTTTATACCTCCTGATCTGACAGAATGGTTATTACAAATGTAAGTCATGTGAAGGTTTATATCTCCTGATCTGACAGGATGGTTTAGAAATGTAAGTTATGGGAAGGTTTATATCTCCTGATCTGACAGGATGGTTATTACACATGTAAGTGATGTGAAGGTTTATATCTCCTGATCTGACAGGATGGTTATTACACATGTAAGTCATGTTAAGGTTATTGTGTCCTGATCTGACAGGATGGTTATTACAAATGTAAGTCATGTGAAGGTTTATATCTCCTGATCTGACAGGATGGTTATTACAATTATAAGTCATGTGAAGGTTTATATGTCCTGATCTGACAGGATGGTTATAACACATGTAAGTCATATGAAGGTTTATATGTCCTGATGTGACAGGATAATTATTACACATGTAAGTAATGTGAATGTTCATATCTCCTGATCTGACTGGATGGTTATTACACATGTAAGTGATGTGAAGGTTTATATCTCCTGATCTGACAGGATGGTTATTACACATGTAAGTCATGTGAAGGTTTATGTGTCCTGATCTGAGAGAATGGTTATTACAAATGTAAGTCATGTCAAGTTTTATATGTCCTTCTCTGACAGGATGGTTATTACACATGTAAGTCATGTGAAGGTTTATATGTCCTGATCTGACAGGATGGTTATTACACATGTAAGTAATGTGAAGGTTTATATCTCCTGATCTGAAATGATGGTTATTACACATGTAAGTCATGTGAAGGTTTACATCTTCTGATCTGACAGGATGGTTATTACACATGTAAGTAATGTGAAGTTTTATATGTCCTGATCTGACAGGATGGTTATTACAAATGTAAGTCATGTGAAGGTTTATACCTCCTGATCTGACAGAATGGTTATTAGAAATGTAAGTCATGTGAAGGTTTATATGTCCTGATCTGACAGGATGGTTATTACACATGTAAGTAATGTGAAGGTTTATATCTCCTGATCTGAAATGATGGTTATTACACATGTAAGTCATGTGAAGGTTTACATCTTCTGATCTGACAGGATGGCTATTACACATGTAAGTAATGTGAAGTTTTATATGTCCTGATCTGACAGGATGGTTATTACAAATGTAAGTCATGTGAAGGTTTATACCTCCTGATCTGACAGAATGGTTATTAGAAATGTAAGTCATGTGAAGGTTTATATGTCCTGATCTGACAGGATGGTTATTATAAATGTATTTCATTTCAAGTTTTATATGTCCTGATCTGACAGGATGGTTATTACAAATGTAAGTCATGTGAAGGTTTATATGTCCTGATCTGACAGGATGGTTATTACAAATGTAAGTCATGTGAAGGTTTATACCTCCTGATCTGACAGAATGGTTATTAGAAATGTAAGTCATGTGAAGGTTTATATGTCCTGATCTGACAGGATGGTTATTACACATGTAAGTAATGTGAAGGTTTATATCTCCTGATCTGAAATGATGGTTATTACACATGTAAGTCATGTGAAGGTTTACATCTTCTGATCTGACAGGATGGCTATTACACATGTAAGTAATGTGAAGTTTTATATGTCCTGATCTGACAGGATGGTCATTACAAATGTAAGTCATGTGAAGGTTTATATGTCCTGATCTGACAGGATGGTTATTATAAATGTATTTCATTTCAAGTTTTATATGTCCTGATCTGACAGGATGGTTATTACAAATGTAAGTCATGTGAAGGTTTATATGTCCTGATCTGACAGGATGGTTATAACACATGTAAGTCATGTGAAGGTTTATATGTCCTGATGTGACAGGATAATTATTACACATGTAAGTAATGTGAATGTTCATATCTCCTGATCTGACTGGATGGTTATTACACATGTAAGTGATGTGAAGGTTTATATCTCCTGATCTGACAGGATGGTTATTACACATGTAAGTCATGTGAAGGTTTATGTGTCCTGATCTGACAGAATGGTTATTACAAATGTAAGTCATGTCAGGTTTTATATGTCCTTCTCTGACAGGATGGTTATTACACATGTAAGTCATGTGAAGGTTTATATGTCCTGATCTGACAGGATGGTTATTACACATGTAAGTAATGTGAAGGTTTATATCTCCTGATCTGACAGGATGGTTATTACACATGTAAGTAATGTGAAGGTTTATATGTCCTGATCTGACAGGATGGTTATTATACATGTAAGTCATGTGAAGGTTTAAATGTCCTGATCTGACAGGAAGGTTATTGCAGATGTAAGTCATGTGAAGGTTTATATGTCCTGATCTGACAGGATGGTTATTACACATCTAAGTAATGTGAAGGTTTATATCTCCTGATCTGACAAGATGGTTATAACACATGTAAGTAATGTGAAGTTTTACATGTCCTGATCTGATACAATGTTTATTACAAATGTAAGTCATGTGAAGGTTTATATCTCCTGATCTGACAGGATGGTTTAGAAATGTAAGTTATGGGAAGGTTTATATCTCCTGATCTGACAGGATGGTTATTAGAAATGTAAGTTATGGGAAGGTTTATATCTCCTGATCTGACAGGATGGTTATTACAAATGTAAGTCATGTGAAGGTTTATATGTCCTGATCTGACAGGATGGTTATTACAAATGTAAGTCATGTGAAGGTTTATATATCCTGATCTGACAGGATGGTTATTACAATTATAAGTCATGTGAAGGTTTATATGTCCTGATCTGACAGGATGGTTATAACACATGTAAGTCATGTGAAGGTTTATATGTCCTGATGTGACAGGATAATTATTACACATGTAAGTAATGTGAATGTTCATATCTCCTGATCTGACTGGATGGTTATTACACATGTAAGTGATGTGAAGGTTTATATCTCTTGATCTGACAGGATGGTTATTACACATGTAAGTCATGTTAAGGTTATTGTGTCCTGATCTGACAGGATGGTTATTACAAATGTAAGTCATGTGAAGTTTTATATGTCCTGATCTGACAGGATGGTTATTACAAATGTAAGTCATGTGAAGGTTTAAATGTCCTGATCTGACAGGAAGGTTATAACACATGTAAGTAATGTGAAGGTATGTCCTGATCTACAGGATGGTTATTACACATCTAAGTAATGTGAAGGTTTATATCTCCTGATCTGACAATATGGTTATAACACATGTAAGTAATGTGAAGTTTTACATGTCCTGATCTGATAGAATGTTTATTACAAATGTAAGTCATGTGAAGTTTTATACCTCCTGATCTGACAGAATGGTTATTACAAATGTAAGTCATGTGAAGGGTTATATCTCCTGATCTGACAGGATGGTTATTAGAAATGTAAGTTAAGGGAAGGTTTATATCTCCTGATCTGACAGGATGGTTATTAGAAATGTAATTTATGGGAAGGTTTATATCTCCTGATCTGACAGGATGGTTATTACAAATGTAAATCATGTGAAGGTTTATATGTCCTGATCTGACAGGATGGTTATTACAAATGTAAGTCATGTGAAGGTTTATATCTCCTGATCTGACAGGATGGTTATTACAATTATAAGTCATGTGAAGGTTTATATGTCCTGATCTGACAGGATGGTTATAACACATGTAAGTCATGTGAAGGTTTATATGTCCTGATGTGACAGGATAATTATTACACATGTAAGTAATGTGAATGTTCATATCTCCTGATCTGACTGGATGGTTATTACACATGTAAGTGATGTGAAGGTTTATATCTCCTGATCTGACAGGATGGTTATTACACATGTAAGTCATGTGAAGGTTTATGTGTCCTGATCTGACACAATGGTTATTACAAATGTAAGTCATGTCAGGTTTTATATGTCCTTCTCTGACAGGATGGTTATTACACATGTAAGTCATGTGAAGGTTTATATGTCCTGATCTGACAGGATGGTTATTACACATGTAAGTAATGTGAAGGTTTATATCTCCTGATCTGACAGGATGGTTATTACACATGTAAGTAATGTGAAGGTTTATATGTCCTGATCTGACAGGATGGTTATTATACATGTAAGTCATGTGAAGGTTTAAATGTCCTGATCTGATAGGAAGGTTATAACACATGTAAGTAATGTGAAGGTATGTCCTGATCTACAGGATGGTTATTACACATGTAAGTCAGGTGAAGGTTTATATGTCCTGATCTGACAGGATGGTTATTACAAATGCGAGTAATGTACAGGTTTATATGTGCTGATCTGACAGAATGTTTATTACAAATGTAAGTCATGTGACGGTTTATATGTCCTGATCTGACAGGATGGTTATTACAAATGTAAGTCATGTGAAGGTTTATATGTCCTGATCTGACAGGTTGGTTATTACAAATGTAAGTCATGTGAAGGTTTATATGTCCTGATCTCACAGGATAGTTATAACACATGTAAGTAATGTGAAGGTATGTCCTGATCTGACAGGATGGTTATTACACATGTAAGTCATGTTAAAGTATGTCCTGATCTGACAGAATGGTTATTACAAATGTAAGTCATGTGAAGGGTTATATCTCCTGATCTGACAGGATGGTTATTAGAAATGTAAGTTAAGGGAAGGTTTATATCTCCTGATCTGACAGGATGGTTATTAGAAATGTAAGTTATGGGAAGGTTTATATCTCCTGATCTGACAGGATGGTTATTACAAATGTAAATCATGTGAAGGTTTATATGTCCTGATCTGACAGGATGGTTATTACAAATGTAAGTCATGTGAAGGTTTATATCTCCTGATCTGACAGGATGGTTATTACAATTATAAGTCATGTGAAGGTTTATATGTCCTGATCTGACAGGATGGTTATAACACATGTAAGTCATGTGAAGGTTTATATGTCCTGATGTGACAGGATAATTATTACACATGTAAGTAATGTGAATCTTCATATCTCCTGATCTGACTGGATGGTTATTACACATGTAAGTGATGTGAAGGTTTATATCTCCTGATCTGACAGGATGGTTATTACACATGTAAGTCATGTGAAGGTTTATGTGTCCTGATCTGACACAATGGTTGTTACAAATGTAAGTCATGTCAGGTTTTATATGTCCTTCTCTGACAGGATGGTTATTACACATGTAAGTCATGTGAAGGTTTATATGTCCTGATCTGACAGGATGGTTATTACACATGTAAGTAATGTGAAGGTTTATATCTCCTGATCTGACAGGATGGTTATTACACATGTAAGTAATGTGAAGGTTTATATGTCCTGATCTGACAGGATGGTTATTATACATGTAAGTCATGTGAAGGTTTAAATGTCCTGATCTGATAGGAAGGTTATAACACATGTAAGTAATGTGAAGGTATGTCCTGATCTACAGGATGGTTATTACACATGTAAGTCAGGTGAAGGTTTATATGTCCTGATCTGACAGGATGGTTATTACAAATGCGAGTAATGTACAGGTTTATATGTGCTGATCTGACAGAATGTTTATTACAAATGTAAGTCATGTGACGGTTTATATGTCCTGATCTGACAGGATGGTTATTACAAATGTAAGTCATGTGAAGGTTTATATGTCCTGATCTGACAGGATGGTTATTACAAATGTAAGTCATGTGAAGGTTTATATGTCCTGATCTCACAGGATAGTTATAACACATGTAAGTAATGTGAAGGTATGTCCTGATCTGACAGGATGGTTATTACACATGTAAGTCATGTTAAAGTATGTCCTGATATGACAGAATGGTTATTACACATGTTAGTCATGTGAAGATTTCTATGTCCTGATCTGACAGGATGGTTATTACACATGTAAGTAATGTGAAGGTTTATATCTCCTGATCTGACAGGATGGTTATTACACATGTAAGTAATGTGAAGGTTTATATCTCCTGATCTGACAGGATGGTTATTACAAATGTAAGTCATGTGAAGGTTTATACCTCCTGATCTGACAGAATGGTTATTAGAAATGTAAGTCATGTGAAGGGTTATATCTCCTGATCTGACAGGATGGTTATTAGAAATGTAAGTTAAGGGAAGGTTTATATCTCCTGATCTGACAGGACGGTTATTAGAAATGTAAGTTATGGGAAGGTTTATATCTCCTGATCTGACAGGATGGTTATTACAAATGTAAATCATGTGAAGGTTTATATGTCCTGATCTGACAGGATGGTTATTACAATTATAAGTCATGTGAAGGTTTATATGTCCTGATCTGACAGGATGGTTATAACACATGTAAGTCATGTGAAGGTTTATATGTCCTGATGTGACAGGATAATTATTACACATGTAAGTAATGTGAATGTTCATATCTCCTGATCTGACTGGATGGTTATTACACATGTAAGTGATGTGAAGGTTTATATCTCTTGATCTGACAGGATGGTTATTACACATGTAAGTCATGTTAAGGTTATTGTGTCCTGATCTGACAGGATGGTTATTACAAATGTAAGTCATGTGAAGTTTTATATGTCCTGATCTGACAGGATGGTTATTACAAATGTAAGTCATGTGAAGGTTTAAATGTCCTGATCTGACAGGAAGGTTATAACACATGTAAGTAATGTGAAGGTATGTCCTGATCTACAGGATGGTTATTACACATCTAAGTAATGTGAAGGTTTATATCTCCTGATCTGACAATATGGTTATAACACATGTAAGTAATGTGAAGTTTTACATGTCCTGATCTGATAGAATGTTTATTACAAATGTAAGTCATGTGAAGGTTTATACCTCCTGATCTGACAGAATGGTTATTACAAATGTAAGTCATGTGAAGGGTTATATCTCCTGATCTGACAGGATGGTTATTAGAAATGTAAGTTAAGGGAAGGTTTATATCTCCTGATCTGACAGGATGGTTATTAGAAATGTAATTTATGGGAAGGTTTATATCTCCTGATCTGACAGGATGGTTATTACAAATGTAAATCATGTGAAGGTTTATATGTCCTGATCTGACAGGATGGTTATTACAAATGTAAGTCATGTGAAGGTTTATATCTCCTGATCTGACAGGATGGTTATTACAATTATAAGTCATGTGAAGGTTTATATGTCCTGATCTGACAGGATGGTTATAACACATGTAAGTCATGTGAAGGTTTATATGTCCTGATGTGACAGGATAATTATTACACATGTAAGTAATGTGAATGTTCATATCTCCTGATCTGACTGGATGGTTATTACACATGTAAGTGATGTGAAGGTTTATATCTCCTGATCTGACAGGATGGTTATTACACATGTAAGTCATGTGAAGGTTTATGTGTCCTGATCTGACACAATGGTTATTACAAATGTAAGTCATGTCAGGTTTTATATGTCCTTCTCTGACAGGATGGTTATTACACATGTAAGTCATGTGAAGGTTTATATGTCCTGATCTGACAGGATGGTTATTACACATGTAAGTAATGTGAAGGTTTATATCTCCTGATCTGACAGGATGGTTATTACACATGTAAGTAATGTGAAGGTTTATATGTCCTGATCTGACAGGATGGTTATTATACATGTAAGTCATGTGAAGGTTTAAATGTCCTGATCTGATAGGAAGGTTATAACACATGTAAGTAATGTGAAGGTATGTCCTGATCTACAGGATGGTTATTACACATGTAAGTCAGGTGAAGGTTTATATGTCCTGATCTGACAGGATGGTTATTACAAATGCGAGTAATGTACAGGTTTATATGTGCTGATCTGACAGAATGTTTATTACAAATGTAAGTCATGTGACGGTTTATATGTCCTGATCTGACAGGATGGTTATTACAAATGTAAGTCATGTGAAGGTTTATATGTCCTGATCTGACAGGTTGGTTATTACAAATGTAAGTCATGTGAAGGTTTATATGTCCTGATCTCACAGGATAGTTATAACACATGTAAGTAATGTGAAGGTATGTCCTGATCTGACAGGATGGTTATTACACATGTAAGTCATGTTAAAGTATGTCCTGATCTGACAGAATGGTTATTACAAATGTAAGTCATGTGAAGGGTTATATCTCCTGATCTGACAGGATGGTTATTAGAAATGTAAGTTAAGGGAAGGTTTATATCTCCTG
Source organism: Lampris incognitus (assembly GCF_029633865.1). Lineage (NCBI taxonomy): Eukaryota > Metazoa > Chordata > Actinopteri > Lampriformes > Lampridae > Lampris > Lampris incognitus. The sequence continues at coordinate 53,985,158 of NC_079213.1, read as the reverse complement.
ATCTGACAGGATGGTTATTAGAAATGTAAGTTATGGGAAGGTTTATATCTCCTGATCTGACAGGATGGTTATTACAAATGTAAATCATGTGAAGGTTTATATGTCCTGATCTGACAGGATGGTTATTACAAATGTAAGTCATGTGAAGGTTTATATCTCCTGATCTGACAGGATGGTTATTACAATTATAAGTCATGTGAAGGTTTATATGTCCTGATCTGACAGGATGGTTATAACACATGTAAGTCATGTGAAGGTTTATATGTCCTGATGTGACAGGATAATTATTACACATGTAAGTAATGTGAATTTTCATATCTCCTGATCTGACTGGATGGTTATTACACATGTAAGTGATGTGAAGGTTTATATCTCCTGATCTGACAGGATGGTTATTACACATGTAAGTCATGTGAAGGTTTATGTGTCCTGATCTGACACAATGGTTGTTACAAATGTAAGTCATGTCAGGTTTTATATGTCCTTCTCTGACAGGATGGTTATTACACATGTAAGTCATGTGAAGGTTTATATGTCCTGATCTGACAGGATGGTTATTACACATGTAAGTAATGTGAAGGTTTATATCTCCTGATCTGACAGGATGGTTATTACACATGTAAGTAATGTGAAGGTTTATATGTCCTGATCTGACAGGATGGTTATTATACATGTAAGTCATGTGAAGGTTTAAATGTCCTGATCTGATAGGAAGGTTATAACACATGTAAGTAATGTGAAGGTATGTCCTGATCTACAGGATGGTTATTACACATGTAAGTCAGGTGAAGGTTTATATGTCCTGATCTGACAGGATGGTTATTACAAATGCGAGTAATGTACAGGTTTATATGTGCTGATCTGACAGAATGTTTATTACAAATGTAAGTCATGTGACGGTTTATATGTCCTGATCTGACAGGATGGTTATTACAAATGTAAGTCATGTGAAGGTTTATATGTCCTGATCTGACAGGATGGTTATTACAAATGTAAGTCATGTGAAGGTTTATATGTCCTGATCTCACAGGATAGTTATAACACATGTAAGTAATGTGAAGGTATGTCCTGATCTGACAGGATGGTTATTACACATGTAAGTCATGTTAAAGTATGTCCTGATATGACAGAATGGTTATTACACATGTTAGTCATGTGAAGATTTCTATGTCCTGATCTGACAGGATGGTTATTACACATGTAAGTAATGTGAAGGTTTATATCTCCTGATCTGACAGGATGGTTATTACACATGTAAGTAATGTGAAGGTTTATATCTCCTGATCTGACAGGATGGTTATTACAAATGTAAGTCATGTGAAGGTTTATACCTCCTGATCTGACAGAATGGTTATTAGAAATGTAAGTCATGTGAAGGGTTATATCTCCTGATCTGACAGGATGGTTATTAGAAATGTAAGTTAAGGGAAGGTTTATATCTCCTGATCTGACAGGACGGTTATTAGAAATGTAAGTTATGGGAAGGTTTATATCTCCTGATCTGACAGGATGGTTATTACAAATGTAAATCATGTGAAGGTTTATATGTCCTGATCTGACAGGATGGTTATTACAAATGTAAGTCATGTGAAGGTTTATATCTCCTGATCTGACAGGATGGTTATTACAATTATAAGTCATGTGAAGGTTTATATGTCCTGATCTGACAGGATGGTTATAACACATGTAAGTCATGTGAAGGTTTATATGTCCTGATGTGACAGGATAATTATTACACATGTAAGTAATGTGAATGTTCATATCTCCTGATCTGACTGGATGGTTATTACACATGTAAGTGATGTGAAGGTTTATATCTCCTGATCTGACAGGATGGTTATTACACATGTAAGTCATGTGAAGGTTTATGTGTCCTGATCTGACAGAATGGTTATTACAAATGTAAGTCATGTCAGGTTTTATATGTACTTCTCTGAAAGGATGGTTATTACACATGTAAGTCATGTGAAGGTTTATATGTCCTGATCTGACAGGATGGTTATTACACATGTAAGTAATGTGAAGGTTTATATCTCCTGATCTGACAGGATGGTTATTACACATGTAAGTAATGTGAAGGTTTATATGTCCTGATCTGACAGGATGGTTATTATACATGTAAGTCATGTGAAGGTTTAAATGTCCTGATCTGACAGGAAGGTTATAACACATGTAAGTAATGTGAAGGTATGTCCTGATCTACAGGATGGTTATTACACATGTAAGTCAGGTGAAGGTTTATATGTCCTGATCTGATAGGATGGTTATTACAAATGCGAGTAATGTACAGGTTTATATGTGCTGATCTGACAGAATGTTTATTACAACTGTAAGTCATGTGACGGTTTATATGTCCTGATCTGACAGGATGGTTATTACAAATGTAAGTCATGTGAAGGTTTATATGTCCTGATCTCACAGGATAGTTATAACACATGTAAGTAATGTGAAGGTATGTCCTGATCTGACAGGATGGTTATTACACATGTAAGTCATGTTAAAGTATGTCCTGATATGACAGAATGGTTATTACACATGTTAGTCATGGGAAGATTTCTATGTCCTGATCTGACAGGATGGTTATTACACATGTAAGTAATGTGAAGGTTTATATCTCCTGATCTGACAGGATGGTTATTACACATGTAAGTAATGTGAAGGTTTATATCTCCTGATCTGACAGGATGGTTATTACACATGTAAGTAATGTGAAGTTTTATATGTCCTGATCTGACAGGATGGTTATTACAAATGTAAGTCATGTGAAGGTTTATACCTCCTGATCTGACAGAATGGTTATTAGAAATGTAAGTCATGTGAAAGTTTATATGTCCTGATCTGACAGGATGGTTATTATAAATGTATTTCATTTCAAGTTTTATATGTCCTGATCTGACAGGATGGTTATTACACATGTAAGTAATGTGAAGGTTTATATGTCCTGATCTGACAGGATGGTTATTATACATGTAAGTCATGTGAAGGTTTAAATGTCCTGATCTGACAGGAAGGTTATTGCAGATGTAAGTCATGTGAAGGTTTATATGTCCTGATCTGACAGGATGGTTATTACACATCTAAGTAATGTGAAGGTTTATATCTCCTGATCTGACAAGATGGTTATAACACATGTAAGTAATGTGAAGTTTTACATGTCCTGATCTGATACAATGTTTATTACAAATGTAAGTCATGTGAAGGTTTATATCTCCTGATCTGACAGGATGGTTTAGAAATGTAAGTTATGGGAAGGTTTATATCTCCTGATCTGACAGGATGGTTATTAGAAATGTAAGTTATGGGAAGGTTTATATCTCCTGATCTGACAGGATGGTTATTACAAATGTAAGTCATGTGAAGGTTTATATGTCCTGATCTGACAGGATGGTTATTACAAATGTAAGTCATGTGAAGGTTTATATATCCTGATCTGACAGGATGGTTATTACAATTATAAGTCATGTGAAGGTTTATATGTCCTGATCTGACAGGATGGTTATAACACATGTAAGTCATGTGAAGGTTTATATGTCCTGATGTGACAGGATAATTATTACACATGTAAGTAATGTGAATGTTCATATCTCCTGATCTGACTGGATGGTTATTACACATGTAAGTGATGTGAAGGTTTATATCTCTTGATCTGACAGGATGGTTATTACACATGTAAGTCATGTTAAGGTTATTGTGTCCTGATCTGACAGGATGGTTATTACAAATGTAAGTCATGTGAAGTTTTATATGTCCTGATCTGACAGGATGGTTATTACAAATGTAAGTCATGTGAAGGTTTAAATGTCCTGATCTGACAGGAAGGTTATAACACATGTAAGTAATGTGAAGGTATGTCCTGATCTACAGGATGGTTATTACACATCTAAGTAATGTGAAGGTTTATATCTCCTGATCTGACAATATGGTTATAACACATGTAAGTAATGTGAAGTTTTACATGTCCTGATCTGATAGAATGTTTATTACAAATGTAAGTCATGTGAAGGTTTATACCTCCTGATCTGACAGAATGGTTATTACAAATGTAAGTCATGTGAAGGGTTATATCTCCTGATCTGACAGGATGGTTATTAGAAATGTAAGTTAAGGGAAGGTTTATATCTCCTGATCTGACAGGATGGTTATTAGAAATGTAATTTATGGGAAGGTTTATATCTCCTGATCTGACAGGATGGTTATTACAAATGTAAATCATGTGAAGGTTTATATGTCCTGATCTGACAGGATGGTTATTACAAATGTAAGTCATGTGAAGGTTTATATCTCCTGATCTGACAGGATGGTTATTACAATTATAAGTCATGTGAAGGTTTATATGTCCTGATCTGACAGGATGGTTATAACACATGTAAGTCATGTGAAGGTTTATATGTCCTGATGTGACAGGATAATTATTACACATGTAAGTAATGTGAATGTTCATATCTCCTGATCTGACTGGATGGTTATTACACATGTAAGTGATGTGAAGGTTTATATCTCCTGATCTGACAGGATGGTTATTACACATGTAAGTCATGTGAAGGTTTATGTGTCCTGATCTGACACAATGGTTATTACAAATGTAAGTCATGTCAGGTTTTATATGTCCTTCTCTGACAGGATGGTTATTACACATGTAAGTCATGTGAAGGTTTATATGTCCTGATCTGACAGGATGGTTATTACACATGTAAGTAATGTGAAGGTTTATATCTCCTGATCTGACAGGATGGTTATTACACATGTAAGTAATGTGAAGGTTTATATGTCCTGATCTGACAGGATGGTTATTATACATGTAAGTCATGTGAAGGTTTAAATGTCCTGATCTGATAGGAAGGTTATAACACATGTAAGTAATGTGAAGGTATGTCCTGATCTACAGGATGGTTATTACACATGTAAGTCAGGTGAAGGTTTATATGTCCTGATCTGACAGGATGGTTATTACAAATGCGAGTAATGTACAGGTTTATATGTGCTGATCTGACAGAATGTTTATTACAAATGTAAGTCATGTGACGGTTTATATGTCCTGATCTGACAGGATGGTTATTACAAATGTAAGTCATGTGAAGGTTTATATGTCCTGATCTGACAGGTTGGTTATTACAAATGTAAGTCATGTGAAGGTTTATATGTCCTGATCTCACAGGATAGTTATAACACATGTAAGTAATGTGAAGGTATGTCCTGATCTGACAGGATGGTTATTACACATGTAAGTCATGTTAAAGTATGTCCTGATCTGACAGAATGGTTATTACAAATGTAAGTCATGTGAAGGGTTATATCTCCTGATCTGACAGGATGGTTATTAGAAATGTAAGTTAAGGGAAGGTTTATATCTCCTGATCTGACAGGATGGTTATTAGAAATGTAAGTTATGGGAAGGTTTATATCTCCTGATCTGACAGGATGGTTATTACAAATGTAAATCATGTGAAGGTTTATATGTCCTGATCTGACAGGATGGTTATTACAAATGTAAGTCATGTGAAGGTTTATATCTCCTGATCTGACAGGATGGTTATTACAATTATAAGTCATGTGAAGGTTTATATGTCCTGATCTGACAGGATGGTTATAACACATGTAAGTCATGTGAAGGTTTATATGTCCTGATGTGACAGGATAATTATTACACATGTAAGTAATGTGAATCTTCATATCTCCTGATCTGACTGGATGGTTATTACACATGTAAGTGATGTGAAGGTTTATATCTCCTGATCTGACAGGATGGTTATTACACATGTAAGTCATGTGAAGGTTTATGTGTCCTGATCTGACACAATGGTTGTTACAAATGTAAGTCATGTCAGGTTTTATATGTCCTTCTCTGACAGGATGGTTATTACACATGTAAGTCATGTGAAGGTTTATATGTCCTGATCTGACAGGATGGTTATTACACATGTAAGTAATGTGAAGGTTTATATCTCCTGATCTGACAGGATGGTTATTACACATGTAAGTAATGTGAAGGTTTATATGTCCTGATCTGACAGGATGGTTATTATACATGTAAGTCATGTGAAGGTTTAAATGTCCTGATCTGATAGGAAGGTTATAACACATGTAAGTAATGTGAAGGTATGTCCTGATCTACAGGATGGTTATTACACATGTAAGTCAGGTGAAGGTTTATATGTCCTGATCTGACAGGATGGTTATTACAAATGCGAGTAATGTACAGGTTTATATGTGCTGATCTGACAGAATGTTTATTACAAATGTAAGTCATGTGACGGTTTATATGTCCTGATCTGACAGGATGGTTATTACAAATGTAAGTCATGTGAAGGTTTATATGTCCTGATCTGACAGGATGGTTATTACAAATGTAAGTCATGTGAAGGTTTATATGTCCTGATCTCACAGGATAGTTATAACACATGTAAGTAATGTGAAGGTATGTCCTGATCTGACAGGATGGTTATTACACATGTAAGTCATGTTAAAGTATGTCCTGATATGACAGAATGGTTATTACACATGTTAGTCATGTGAAGATTTCTATGTCCTGATCTGACAGGATGGTTATTACACATGTAAGTAATGTGAAGGTTTATATCTCCTGATCTGACAGGATGGTTATTACACATGTAAGTAATGTGAAGGTTTATATCTCCTGATCTGACAGGATGGTTATTACAAATGTAAGTCATGTGAAGGTTTATACCTCCTGATCTGACAGAATGGTTATTAGAAATGTAAGTCATGTGAAGGGTTATATCTCCTGATCTGACAGGATGGTTATTAGAAATGTAAGTTAAGGGAAGGTTTATATCTCCTGATCTGACAGGACGGTTATTAGAAATGTAAGTTATGGGAAGGTTTATATCTCCTGATCTGACAGGATGGTTATTACAAATGTAAATCATGTGAAGGTTTATATGTCCTGATCTGACAGGATGGTTATTACAAATGTAAGTCATGTGAAGGTTTATATCTCCTGATCTGACAGGATGGTTATTACAATTATAAGTCATGTGAAGGTTTATATGTCCTGATCTGACAGGATGGTTATAACACATGTAAGTCATGTGAAGGTTTATATGTCCTGATGTGACAGGATAATTATTACACATGTAAGTAATGTGAATGTTCATATCTCCTGATCTGACTGGATGGTTATTACACATGTAAGTGATGTGAAGGTTTATATCTCCTGATCTGACAGGATGGTTATTACACATGTAAGTCATGTGAAGGTTTATGTGTCCTGATCTGACAGAATGGTTATTACAAATGTAAGTCATGTCAGGTTTTATATGTACTTCTCTGACAGGATGGTTATTACACATGTAAGTCATGTGAAGGTTTATATGTCCTGATCTGACAGGATGGTTATTACACATGTAAGTAATGTGAAGGTTTATATCTCCTGATCTGACAGGATGGTTATTACACATGTAAGTAATGTGAAGGTTTATATGTCCTGATCTGACAGGATGGTTATTATACATGTAAGTCATGTGAAGGTTTAAATGTCCTGATCTGACAGGAAGGTTATAACACATGTAAGTAATGTGAAGGTATGTCCTGATCTACAGGATGGTTATTACACATGTAAGTCAGGTGAAGGTTTATATGTCCTGATCTGATAGGATGGTTATTACAAATGCGAGTAATGTACAGGTTTATATGTGCTGATCTGACAGAATGTTTATTACAACTGTAAGTCATGTGACGGTTTATATGTCCTGATCTGACAGGATGGTTATTACAAATGTAAGTCATGTGAAGGTTTATATGTCCTGATCTCACAGGATAGTTATAACACATGTAAGTAATGTGAAGGTATGTCCTGATCTGACAGGATGGTTATTACACATGTAAGTCATGTTAAAGTATGTCCTGATATGACAGAATGGTTATTACACATGTTAGTCATGGGAAGATTTCTATGTCCTGATCTGACAGGATGGTTATTACACATGTAAGTAATGTGAAGGTTTATATCTCCTGATCTGACAGGATGGTTATTACACATGTAAGTAATGTGAAGGTTTATATCTCCTGATCTGACAGGATGGTTATTACACATGTAAGTAATGTGAAGTTTTATATGTCCTGATCTGACAGGATGGTTATTACAAATGTAAGTCATGTGAAGGTTTATACCTCCTGATCTGACAGAATGGTTATTAGAAATGTAAGTCATGTGAAAGTTTATATGTCCTGATCTGACAGGATGGTTATTATAAATGTATTTCATTTCAAGTTTTATATGTCCTGATCTGACAGGATGGTTATTACACATGTAAGTCATATGAAGGTTTATATGTCATGATCTGACAGAATGGTTATTACAAATGTAGTAATGTGAAGGTTTATATATCCTGATCTGACAGGATGGTCATTACAAATGTAAGTCATGGGAAGGTTTATATGTCCTGATCTGACAGGATGGTTATTGCAGATGTAAGTCATGTGAAGGTTTATATGTCCTGATCTGACAGGATGGTTATTACACATCTAAGTAATGTGAAGGTTTATATCTCCTGATCTGACAAGATGGTTATAACACATGTAAGTAATGCGAAGTTTTACATGTCCTGATCTGATAGAATGTTTATTACAAATGTAAGTCATGTGAAGGTTTATACCTCCTGATCTGACAGAATGGTTATTACAAATGTAAGTCATGTGAAGGTTTATATCTCCTGATCTGACAGGATGGTTATTAGAAATGTAAGTTATGGGAAGGTTTATATCTCCTGATCTGACAGGATGGTTATTAGAAATGTAAGTTATGGGAAGGTTTATATCTCCTGATCTGACAGGATGTTTATTACAAATGTAAGTCATGTGAAGGTTTATATGTCCTGATCTGACAGGATGGTTATTACAAATGTAAGTCATGTGAAGGTTTATATCTCCTGATCTGACAGGATGGTTATTACAATTATAAGTCATGTGAAGGTTTATATGTCCTGATCTGACAGGATGGTTATAACACATGTAAGTCATGTGAAGGTTTATATGTCCTGATGTGACAGGATAATTATTACACATGTAAGTAATGTGAATGTTCATATCTCCTGATCTGACTGGATGGTTATTACACATGTAAGTGATGTGAAGGTTTATATCTCCTGATCTGACAGGATGGTTATTACACATGTAAGTCATGTGAAGGTTTATGTGTCCTGATCTGACAGAATGGTTATTACAAATGTAAGTCATGTCAAGTTTTATATGTCCTTCTCTGACAGGATGGTTATTACACATGTAAGTCATGTGAAGGTTTATATGTCCTGATCTGACAGGATGGTTATTACACATGTAAGTAATGTGAAGGTTTATATCTCCTGATCTGAAATGATGGTTATTACACATGTAAGTCATGTGAAGGTTTACATCTTCTGATCTGACAGGATGGTTATTACACATGTAAGTAATGTGAAGTTTTATATGTCCTGATCTGACAGGATGGTTATTACAAATGTAAGTCATGTGAAGGTTTATACCTCCTGATCTGACAGAATGGTTATTAGAAATGTAAGTCATGTGAAGGTTTATATGTCCTGATCTGACAGGATGGTTATTACACATGTAAGTAATGTGAAGGTTTATATCTCCTGATCTGAAATGATGGTTATTACACATGTAAGTCATGTGAAGGTTTACATCTTCTGATCTGACAGGATGGCTATTACACATGTAAGTAATGTGAAGTTTTATATGTCCTGATCTGACAGGATGGTTATTACAAATGTAAGTCATGTGAAGGTTTATACCTCCTGATCTGACAGAATGGTTATTAGAAATGTAAGTCATGTGAAGGTTTATATGTCCTGATCTGACAGGATGGTTATTATAAATGCATTTCATTTCAAGTTTTATATGTCCTGATCTGACAGGATGGTTATTACAATTATAAGTCATGTGAAGGTTTATATGTCCTGATCTGACAGGATGGTTATAACACATGTAAGTCATGTGAAGGTTTATATGTCCTGATGTGACAGGATAATTATTACACATGTAAGTAATGTGAATGTTCATATCTCCTGATCTGACTGGATGGTTATTACACATGTAAGTGATGTGAAGGTTTATATCTCCTGATCTGACAGGATGGTTATTACACATGTAAGTCATGTGAAGGTTTATGTGTCCTGATCTGACAGAATGGTTATTACAAATGTAAGTCATGTCAGGTTTTATATGTCCTTCTCTGACAGGATGGTTATTACACATGTAAGTCATGTGAAGGTTTATATGTCCTGATCTGACAGGATGGTTATTACACATGTAAGTAATGTGAAGGTTTATATCTCCTGATCTGACAGGATGGTTATTACACATGTAAGTAATGTGAAGGTTTATATGTCCTGATCTGACAGGATGGTTATTATACATGTAAGTCATGTGAAGGTTTAAATGTCCTGATCTGACAGGAAGGTTATAACACATGTAAGTAATGTGAAGGTATGTCCTGATCTACAGGATGGTTATTACACATGTAAGTCAGGTGAAGGTTTATATGTCCTGATCTGACAGGATGGTTATTACAAATGCGAGTAATGTACAGGTTTATATGTGCTGATCTGACAGAATGTTTATTACAAATGTAAGTCATGTGACGGTTTATATGTCCTGATCTGACAGGATGGTTATTACAAATGTAAGTCATGTCAAGTTTTATATGTCCTTCTCTGACAGGATGGTTATTACACATGTAAGTCATGTGAAGGTTTATATGTCCTGATCTGACAGGATGGTTATTACACATGTAAGTAATGTGAAGGTTTATATCTCCTGATCTGAAATGATGGTTATTACACATGTAAGTCATGTGAAGGTTTACATCTTCTGATCTGACAGGATGGTTATTACACATGTAAGTAATGTGAAGTTTTATATGTCCTGATCTGACAGGATGGTTATTACAAATGTAAGTCATGTGAAGGTTTATACCTCCTGATCTGACAGAATGGTTATTAGAAATGTAAGTCATGTGAAGGTTTATATGTCCTGATCTGACAGGATGGTTATTACACATGTAAGTAATGTGAAGGTTTATATCTCCTGATCTGAAATGATGGTTATTACACATGTAAGTCATGTGAAGGTTTACATCTTCTGATCTGACAGGATGGCTATTACACATGTAAGTAATGTGAAGTTTTATATGTCCTGATCTGACAGGATGGTTATTACAAATGTAAGTCATGTGAAGGTTTATACCTCCTGATCTGACAGAATGGTTATTAGAAATGTAAGTCATGTGAAGGTTTATATGTCCTGATCTGACAGGATGGTTATTATAAATGCATTTCATTTCAAGTTTTATATGTCCTGATCTGACAGGATGGTTATTACAAATGTAAGTCATGTGAAGGTTTATATCTCCTGATCTGACAGGATGGTTATTACAATTATAAGTCATGTGAAGGTTTATATGTCCTGATCTGACAGGATGGTTATAACACATGTAAGTCATGTGAAGGTTTATATGTCCTGATGTGACAGGATAATTATTACACATGTAAGTAATGTGAATGTTCATATCTCCTGATCTGACTGGATGGTTATTACACATGTAAGTGATGTGAAGGTTTATATCTCCTGATCTGACAGGATGGTTATTACACATGTAAGTCATGTGAAGGTTTATGTGTCCTGATCTGACAGAATGGTTATTACAAATGTAAGTCATGTCAGGTTTTATATGTCCTTCTCTGACAGGATGGTTATTACACATGTAAGTCATGTGAAGGTTTATATGTCCTGATCTGACAGGATGGTTATTACACATGTAAGTAATGTGAAGGTTTATATCTCCTGATCTGACAGGATGGTTATTACACATGTAAGTAATGTGAAGGTTTATATGTCCTGATCTGACAGGATGGTTATTATACATGTAAGTCATGTGAAGGTTTAAATGTCCTGATCTGACAGGAAGGTTATAACACATGTAAGTAATGTGAAGGTATGTCCTGATCTACAGGATGGTTATTACACATGTAAGTCAGGTGAAGGTTTATATGTCCTGATCTGACAGGATGGTTATTACAAATGCGAGTAATGTACAGGTTTATATGTGCTGATCTGACAGAATGTTTATTACAAATGTAAGTCATGTGACGGTTTATATGTCCTGATCTGACAGGATGGTTATTACAAATGTAAGTCATGTGAAGGTTTATATGTCCTGATCTGACAGGATGGTTATTACAAATGTAAGTCATGTGAAGGTTTATATGTCCTGATCTCACAGGATAGTTATAACACATGTAAGTAATGTGAAGGTATGTCCTGATCTGACAGGATGGTTATTACACATGTAAGTCATGTTAAAGTATGTCCTGATCTGACAGGATGGTTATAACACATGTAAGTCATGTGAAGGTTTATATGTCCTGATGTGACAGGATAATTATTACACATGTAAGTAATGTGAATGTTCATATCTCCTGATCTGACTGGATGGTTATTACACATGTAAGTGATGTGAAGGTTTATATCTCCTGATCTGACAGGATGGTTATTACACAAGTAAGTCATGTGAAGGTTTATGTGTCCTGATCTGACAGAATGGTTATTACAAATGTAAGTCATGTCAAGTTTTATATGTCCTTCTCTGACAGGATGGTTATTACACATGTAAGTCATGTGAAGGTTTATATGTCCTGATCTGACAGGTTGGTTATTACAAATGTAAGTCATGTGAAGGTTTATATGTCCTGATCTCACAGGATAGTTATAACACATGTAAGTAATGTGAAGGTATGTCCTGATCTGACAGGATGGTTATTACACATGTAAGTCATGTTAAAGTATGTCCTGATCTGACAGAATGGTTATTACAAATG